>NC_041220.1:8264802-8294883 GCF_002837175.3 Physeter macrocephalus
GCTCCGCGGCACGTGGGATCTTCCCGGACCGGGGCACGAACTCGTGTCCCCTGCATTGGCAGGCAGACTCTCAACCACTGTGCCACCAGGGAAGCCCAAAAATAAATTTTTGAGGGAATTCCCTGGCAATCCAGTGGTTAGGACTTGGCGCTTTCACTGCCAGGATCCGGATTCAATCCTTGGTCGGGGAACTAAAATCCCACAAGCTGACCAACATGGCACAGCCCCAAAAATTAATAATTAAATTTTTGAAAATCTGAATAACAAAAAGGATCATAAACAAAGACGAGATAGATTGAAAGGAATTTTTTATCCAAAGTTTATAATGAGTGTCTACAAATCAGTGAGAAAATTACTAAGTCCCAGTTTAAAACTGGGCAAAAGATAAAGACAAGTTATTCACAGAGCAAACTGTATAAATAATAAATCAACACATGAAAAGAATGTTCAACCTCACTAGAAATCAGGGAAAGTCAATTTAAACATGAGATAGTATTTTTAACTTCAAATTGGGGGGAAAAAACCTAAAGAGGGAGTGTTGAGGAAGGATTTGGGAACCAGTTCTTTACATATAGTATTGATATGGTTGTAAATTTCAGGGAAATTTGTGAAAGAACATTTCAAAATGTTATACATCCAGCAGTTCTACTTCTATAAATCTTTCCTAGAGATATCTGTACCTGTGTGCAAATTTATATTTACAAAAAAATATTTTCTGCTGCATTGTTGGCAATGACAAAAAATTAGAAGGAACCCAAATTCCCATCAATATGAGTGGTTAAATGACAGTAGAGCCATACTCTAGAATGCTCAGCTCCCAGTAACCAGAATAAGCTCGACCAATGTGCACTGATGTGAAAAATTTCCAAGATACATCTTAACCCCCTTGGTAGTATCCTTCATATCTTAAAATGTGCATACCTATGACACATAAATTCCATGTCTAATTTTCTGTCCTATGAAAAGCTACAGACTTCTGATCAATATCCCCCAAACTATTGTCAATTGTAAGAAGTAGGTCCAAAAGAAAAAAAAGAATCAGAAATCTGTTCAAAACCAGCAGATTTTTAAGAATTTATTATCCCCTCACCCACCTCTGTTCTGCTATAGCAACACTGGAAGACTGCAATTAGGAAAGAGAGCAAACCTCATTCCCACCTCAAATCTTGTCTCTCAACTACAGGATATGATGAAGTAATTTTAAAAATATATTTAAAGGAGACTGAACCCTTAGGTGAAGGACCCCAATAAGTTATTTCCCTAAAATAGACAGTAAAGAATTTGGAATGAGTTGCAGTGAAAGGATGTGAAATCTCTTTCTCTGGGTCTTCTTAAAATTACAACATTCCCACATATGTCCGCAGTGTTTTAAATATTTTACATTTATGTAGTAAACATTGAGAGACCGAGGTTATTTCCAACTAGATGTTGGAATTTCCCCCCAATGGAACTATGCTTTCCTTTCTAGATACATGAGCTCTCCTTTTTTGAGTCTGAGATGGGAAGTTCTCATGGTTGAATTGTTAACACATTTATCTTTATTTGGGTTGAGTTTGATCCAGCTACTCTGAAGACTATGGTTTCTTCACTAAAAATTGCTTCAATTGTAGATTTATCACCTGGTTGGCAAACACTGGGTAACTTCAGGCACAAGAACATTACTCCGAACCTGGGTGTGGTCAGTGAGATAGAAACCAACATTATTTTTTCCTTCATGATATGAAATATACTCTATCTTTACTCCCAGGGTTTTGTCCGAAAAACTCCTAAAACATAAATTGACTCTGCCCTTCAGACTCCCATGTTCTCCTCCAATCTACACAGCAAAGTCTAAGCTCAGTTACATCAATACTGATGCCAAATTTCAAAAAACGACAGCACCCTCCACTTCTGCTAGTGCCAAGTGTATTGTTCCAGGTGCACGGAAGTATCTTAAAAAGTCTTAGTAAATCTCATTCTACAATAAATAATTACTCAACAAGTTCTCTCTGGGCCAGAGTATACTAAGCCAGTGTCTGCTTTCTATTGCAGGCGAAGAAGTTTGTGGTCTTTCATGGAGCTTCCGTTTACCAACCTGGAAATGGCATTCATTTTATTGGCTTTTGTTATCTTTTCCTTCTTTACTCTGGCTTCCATCTACACTAACCCGGATGAGAGGAATGAAGGTAAACAGAGAGAGCTCTTCATAACAGCCCCCGTTTCCTTTCCCCACCCAATCATCTTTCTCCATGGTTTGATTTGGTTTAGTTTCTACTCTGTATGTGAGAATGAGTCTGCTTTGGGGTGTGGTGTGTGTGTGTGTGTGTGTGTATGAGAGAGAGGAGAGACAGAGGAAGAGAGTTTTATTAAATAGCCTGAAATATCTACTGTGGCATTTTACCGGTATTTATTAAGAAAGGTTTGGAAATGGAAACGATTATTCACATGACTTTTAATCCCAGAATTTTGCAGGTCTTATGCCCTGAACGATATATGTATATATATATATATATATGTATATGTATAATTTTTCTTTCACCATCCTCCCACCCCTGCACCTCAACCCTGTCCCCCATCAGAAACTTAAAATGTGCAAAAAGCACAATATCTTTCAAAGTTGTTAAAGGTAATTTTCACAGGGCTAAATGCAAGTTCACAAGAAACAAATTCCATTATCGTATACATATATGGTGTGTGTGGGTGTGCGTCTTTGTTCAACTATAAATGGTAAGGAAAAGAATTAAAGGTTTTTTCCTAATGAGCTCTTGACAAAGCCCAAACTTTCAAAAAAAATGTAGAAGCGTTTAAAAAACTCAACACCACATGTTTGCTCATTACCAATAATAACAATTATTAGCAATAATGTATAATTTAAACGGCAGCTCTTGGTATTTCACTGTAGTTCAGGTCCTACCAAATTTCACACAAAATTAATGGTGACTGACCATTTTTGAGGGCAAAAATTATATATATATATATATATATATATATATGGCATATGCCAAGGAAATAATATATATTTGTAGAGAATAAGATAAAATCATAAAAAGAAAACTGTGTTCCCTAAAATTGTGATACCTCTCCATCAATTTTTGGTTGTGAAAGAAGTGCTCTCTGTAAAAGACAATATTATTCTCTGTCTTATAAACATACTACACTTACAGAAGTAGAAAACAAGAAGCCACAGTAAATAGACATTCCAATTCGTGCTGACATGAAGATTGGGAAGCATAATTGGAGTTCATAAAGTCTTTTTCATGCTCCATATTGTTTTAGTTTAAAATGGGTTTGGCTGAAAGAAAGAGTAAGACCAAAATTGCAGTTACTTTAACTAGATAATAATGTCTTTCTCTCACACATAAAGGAAGCCTGGGGGTAGTAAGTTCCCGCCTGACACGACTCCCTGGTGTCCTGGACCCAGGCCACACTGTCCTGGTTCCCTCCCGTCTCCTATGGCAGCTCCCAGGTCCGGCACTGACCCAGCTGGCCCATCTTCCACTATCATCTATGCATGCCAGTCAGCAGGAAAAAGGAAGAGGGCACACCTCTGTCTTTTAAGAGCGCTCCCAGAATCTACACTTAACCACTTCCCTTTGGCCAGAATTTAGTCCATGGACATACCCAAAGGAAAGCTGGGAAATGTAATAGTTATTCTGGAAGGCATGTGCGGAGCAAAAACTTTGGGTTTTGTTCCTAAAGGAAGAGGGATACAACCAGCAGTGTCTGCCAGACACGTAGACTCCTAACCATGCATTCACTACGGGACTGGTAGTCATTAAATCGGGGAATATTTGAGCTAGAAGGAATGTTAAGAGAGCGTCTAATTTACTGATGCTTAACCAGAAATGAATATCAGAAAGGCGCTTCATGCTTGGGGCCCATCAGAAACCCAGCAAATACGCATTTCTGGGTGTCCCACCTGGCCACGTGTCTTTAAACAAGACCCCCTACCCCCCATTTTTCTAGCTTTCTTCTCTGGTTAAGAAGCATTGACCAACTATTCGTATTTCAGATGTGACAACAGAGACCCACAAATGTTTAGTGAGTTTCTCAGGTGCTCAGTTAATTAGCAGAAGAGCCAAAACTAGAGCACAGACTCCAGTTCCAAGTTCCTGCCCCCTCTCTGCACCCCTGTGACTCCCCACTTATGATCCATGGACACGGAGAGCCAGAAGACTGGGCCAGTCATAGAAATTTACCTTTCCTTTACACGTCTGTATTCCATTTTTCATAATTGCCTTTTTCTTCAGCTCTATTCCTCCTATATCTGATGTTTACTTTCCAAGCTAAAGCAATGCCTCCATTTGAATACTGTTAACTAACAGAAGTAGAACCAGCTGCCCAAGAATTCTCATCGAAGAACACCCTTGCTTCCTTTCGTGACCACCAGGTCGGTGCCAAGCACAATTTTGCATGAAAGTACAAAATGTATACACTTGCCTAAATGTGATAAAACCCAGGAGTAAAATCTACCTTCATTAAAATTGCAGGACTATTTTAATATCCTTTCTGGCACAAGCAGAGAATTGCAGGAGCCACAAAAATAAACTTAAGGGAGGCAGATTTAATTTCACATGTTTATTTAAAATCTAATAGACTCAGCTATGGGTAATGGAGAATCTAAATCTGAATGGGACTCAGCTCCTATGTCAGGGAGCTGATAATCTCGTGGAGGATTCAGTTGTATAACCAGAGCAGACCCAGTGAATGGGCTACCAGAGTTTTTAACTAAGGAGGATGGGGTCAGAACGGAAGCTCTTCCTCAGGGGTATTGCGGTGGGCTTCACGGAAGAGGTGGCCACCCTGATGCAGGTGATATTGACAGAGTAGGGTGGGTGGGGTGCATTCCAACTAAGAAAACAGCTTAAGGAAAATTACCTGACTGAAAAATATTAAATGTATAAGATGAAAAATCAACTATAGTTTGGAATGTACCTTAAGTCCAACAAGGAGTTGAGCAGAACTGATCATTGGCCAGAATCTTCTCAAGTCCTTCAGAGGTTAAAAGACGAACAAGGCATTTTAACAGGGAGTCTCTTAAACTTAAGAGATGGGTGTCTCTGACCTCAGCCTCCCACATGACAGCAAAGGCTGTCAAGCTCTAACTTGCACATAAGTCACCTAGAGATTTTATGAAAAAGTAGACTACCGTTCAGTAGGTCTGGGTGGGACCTGAGATTCTGCATTTCTAACAAGCTTCCAGGTGACGACCACGGTCTAGAAGACTAGGCCAGCCACAGATGTGACACCGGCAGGCCCCAGGGGGCCAAGCTCATCTGTGTGCAGCAGGGGAGGAGTGAGCTTGGCTACGTGGCTGGGTGTCCACGTTCCGTCCCGTAAGCAAGGCCCTACGGGGCACAGGGCAGACCCAGAGCAGGAGGAGGGGGCCTCAGCCTCCAGCGCAGTCTTGCCTCAGGTCCTAACGTGTCAGCAGTGGGTGGATTAAGGTTTAAGAAAATATTTTATATGTTTAGAAGAGTTGAGAGTCACTGAGAGTCATTCTTATTTTTTTAGGAAAAAAATTGTATTGAATTAGATTAATTAATTATTTATTTATTTAAAATGGAAGTATGGGTGATTTACAATGTTGTGTTAGTTTTAGGTGTACAGCACAGTGGTTCATATATATATATATTCTTCTTCAGATTCTTTTCCACTAGAGGTTATTACAAAATATTGCGTATAGTTCCCTGAGCTATACAGTAAGTCCTTATTGATTATGAGAGTCACTCTTTAAAAATCAGAATATTTTAGTATTGCAAGATTTCTGCAGCTCTTAATAGTTTGTAAATCCACTGTCTCATTTGTAATTAACATTCTCAATTCTCTTACTCTATGCCTCTTTATAAGGGAACAGTTAAGACAACTTTCTTTGTTAAAAGAGGGTATAAGGTATGACAAAGCCCTGAGATATTTCAGAAAATTGTATTTATTGAGAAACTGACCAAGAACCCACATTTTTCCCTGTTACTGTAAGAAGTCTCCAGAGAAAGATTTTCAAAGACTGTCAGTTCAATTCTTCTCACTGGAAGAAGTCTGGCTGTTTTGATCCCTAACTGAATTTACATAGATCATCTACCTTTGACCTTTCAGAGGTACTTAAGAACATTGCTTTTGTTCTGGACCATATGATATACTTTAAAATTTAAAGTTGAAACATAACATATAGTGCTTGTTTGCAAACATGAGTCCAAGAACAGAAATCAGTCACTGTAGAAAAACATGTAGCCCAAAAGAAATCTTGATTGGGCAAGGAAGCTTCACATACCACCACCGTGATCAAAAGCATGATTCCATGGAGACTTTCTTTTTTCTTTTTTCGCTGTGTTGGGTCTTCATTGCTGCATGCAGGCTTTCTCTAGTTGCGGCGAGCAGGGACTGCTCTTCGTTGCGATGCACAGGCTTCTCATTGTGGTGGCTCCTCTTGTTGTGGAGCACTGGCTCCTCTTGTTGTAGAGCACGGGCTCTAGGCGTATAGGCTTCAGTAGTTGTGGCGCATGGGCTTAGTTGCTCCACGGCATGTGGGATCTTCCCAGACCAGGGCTCAAACCCATGTCCCCTGCATTGGCAGGTGGATTCTTAACCACTGTGCCACCAGGGAAGCCCCGCCATGGACTTTCTAATCACACCAGCTGGTTCTAGCATTACACGAGCACCCAGAATTCGTCATCCCAGGATCGCATTGCTCTCCTTTGAGAGTCATAGGTGCTTGCATCAGTGCCATATTGTCTATCTTCAAATTAATAAAATATTTGTAACTTGATCATTACAGAATTAACTTAGATGGTGCCTCTCCAAAGAAGTTTTAAGAATCCACTCAACCTGAAAAAAATAATGGTTGTCTCATCTTCGTGACTTAAAAATTGAGAAAAGTAAACGTTACATAATGGTAGTGGAACTAGAATGAAGTAGGGCTGCTTTTTCCCAGCCCAGGACACTGTTCCCTGGAAGACCTGTCTCACTGTCAGCATAAAAACAATGATGATAGAAATGTTTATTAGGTGCCTTCCATGTAAAAGACAAGATGCCAAGCACTTTAGATGTATTATTGTATTTAATCTTAAAATAACCTTATGAGAGAGGTAATAATAACTTCACTGTTTACAAGTGAGGACATTGGAGCTCTAACCTTGACCTCAGGCCACTCAGCTAATGAGTGAAGATCCCAAGTGAGGCTCTAGTTCACAGGATCCAGAACCTTGTGCACTTTCTCTCCAGATTCCCTTGAAAAAGTTATTTGCTTTTTAAAAAATGCATACACCTCTCTTTTTTCCTACAAAGAATTTAAATTGGCTAAAAATATATAACAAGATAAAACTAAATTTCCAATAAGGTAGATAAAGAAATCCAGGCAAAGGGAAAAATAAAAGTAGGAAAAATAGAAGTGGGTAGGCTTGGTGAGGAGAAGGCTAGCATCTTGTTTCAGCAAAGAGTACAAACTGTGTTATTAAGATTCCTGCGTTCATGTCCTGGCTCTGCCATTGGTGACTGTGGGATTTAGGGAAAATTCCACAAATTCTCAAAGCCTTCATTTTTCATGTACTAGGTATAAAAATACACCTGCCTCATAGAGTTGAAGTGAGAATTACATGAACTAAAGCATGAACATGCAGAGGGGTGGCTGCTATTGGAGTTTTGTTTTGAAGTCTTCAAGATTAGGAATTTAATAGAACAATGAGGTTCATCCTAAACTAAAGGAAAATATTTACTGCAGAACCCAGAAAATGTTTACTTCGTCAGTCCACACACTGAGTCAACATATTTGTTTTAAATATCCAGCAATACAACATATTCAATACCAATCAACTACAAGATGACATCACATGGAAAAGATAAAAACCTGATGTCAGGGAATGGTAAGGACTCCACTGACAAATGAACATGTAATAGAGTTAGACTGCCTACCAAATGTAGAAGAGGATATACAGAAACTTCAAAAAGGAATAAAGGAAACATCAATAGACTGAGACATCTCAGAAAACTGAAGAAGTCTTGAATATTTTTTGCAAATGGTATCTTCCATAAAATTGTGCTATGAAAATCACAAGTAAAGTGTGTTGTATGAAGCTATGGCTTCAAATCAATGCCTCATCCATTCTTTGTGCTAAAATTAGCTTACAGCTGCAATTATAAATTGCCTTTTATTAAATAAGTGATTCAGCAAATCTATTTTTATTAAGTGTCATTTTTCAAGATAAATGTCCATTCAAATGATTTTTTCTGTCTTCTATTAAATTTTGCCCCGAAAGGAGATCCACTTTAAATGATCATTTTCAGTGTTAATTACTCTCAGATTAAAAAGACGTTTCCTGTTACAGAATTATGCACTCTGCAGCGTTAACCACCATCAATTATCATCCAAGAAATTGGCTGGATTCACGCTCTACCCATTTGTAGGAAGTGGGTGCGAAATTTCGTCCTGAGCTTTCTTTAAAGCCAATCCAGAGGAGAAAACTGACAATGTTGAAATTTACCTGTTGAAATTTACCTCTTAGTTAGGAAATTCCCCAAGCTTTTGTTTTCCAAAATCCCCTCACTCTTGCGTTCCAGGAAATGGCTGACCGCAAAGACCAACCTTTCCCATACTATGTGAGAAAGACTTGCTGGCCACTCTTTCTCGTGACCCCCAGAGACTCTTGAGGACCCCGTTGTTTACCTATGGCAGGGACAAACACAGACCTTTCCCCTTTTACCTGCACATGCTGGCAAAGACAGACAGCTCCTTGTTCTTTGTCTCACGGATGGCTTAGCTGAGATTAGAACTGTTTGTCCCCGTGAAATTAACTAGACACAGAGATAAACTTTTCCTGCACAGCTAACTGATGGAGACTTCCCTTGATGACAGAACAATGCATGGGGTAAAGCATCCCACCTGGGGCGTCTCCACTTCCCCCTATGAAGCTAAGGAGAAACCAGCTGCTGAGGCTCCGTGATCTCAGATCTGGGGCGCTCTCCCTATCGCAATAGACTGAATAAAATCAGTATCATTGGGCTTCCCTGGTGGCGCAGTGGTTGAGAGTCCGCCTGCCGATGCAGGGGACGCGGGTTCGCGCCCCGGTGCGGGAGGATCCCACGTGCCGCGGAGCGGCTGGGCCCGTGAGCCGTGGCCGCTGCGCCTGCGCGTCCGGAGCCTGTGCTCCGCAAAGGGAGAGGCCACGGCGGTGAGAGGCCCGCGTACCGCCAAAAAAAGAAAAAAAAATCAGTATCATTGCTTTCTTCATTATTGTCTTTGACAATGCACAATCTTCTTCCTTATAGGATAATCTGATATGTACACGATAAAAATAAAATACTATAGTTGCTAGTTGGAATACAACTATTTCTGGTATGGAAGAAAGAAACAAGAGCTCTCTAGTAAAGAATCTCATGAGCGACTCTACCTCGGTGGTTTTGAACTTTTTTGGCTGAAATCCACTTCCAGATTCCCTACCCACCCACTTACCCACATGTGCAAAAGTGAAAGTTGCATAAAAAAATACTTAGCTTCACTACAGGTGATATATTTTAATACTGTGTATTCTATTCTATTTTTTCTTTTTTTTTAATGCTGACGGCAATCCACCTAATAGACTATGTGGCCTATTAAATTCCAATTAAGTTCTATCAGATTCCATTAAATTCTAATCATTTCTCAATTCTAAATTCGGACAATAGCCTCAAGTTTAGCAGGGAAGACCATTTTCACGAGCTACATGTCAATCTCCCAGGCAGAAACCTTTGCTAACTTACCATTGCCTAGAGAATAAAGTAAAATTCCTAAGGCTCTTGGTATTCTTCCGAGTGGGAGGTTTCCACTTACCTACTAATAATGTCCTCCTCCTTCTCTTCTACCGGAATCTTACTCTTCAAGCCTAAATGCATCTCCTTTCTTCTGTATATTCACTGTAACCCCAAGTGAGCCCTCTTCCTGGGGGATTTCATAGCACATCTTTTACGTATCATTAATATGGCGCTTATCTTTATCACCTTGCACCTCCCTAGCCGGGCCCTGAGAACTGTTCCCCAGTGCCCGGATCACGTGGCCAAGCGAGGTGAATCCGCTCTCGTGTATACGTGAGGCAGGCTTTGCCCTGCAGGGAATAATGCCACATGCCCATCTTTTCCCCTTCTGTGACACCCAGCGTAAGTAGACTAAAACTCAGAGCTAGTTCTGATTCTCTGCGGAGAGATTTCAGTGTCTAAAAGGTGAAAACCAGTAAACCAAGCCTGTGGTGCCTGGAAAAATTCATTATGTTTGTGTGTATAGGAAACGCAACTACAAAATAATGAGAGAGATTTCCATAATTTGTTACTGAAATTGGTTGGCTATTCAGAAAAAAATATTTTTATTTCATGTTATTTACAAAAAGACACTCCTAGGCATGGAATGAGAATAAAAAATTAACCAATCTCCAGTCTTGCCCTTAAACTTTAGAGACTTACAGGAGAGATGAAATAGGTAGAGAAAAGTAAAAAATAGTAATTCTTGTTCACATCAAAATAAAATTCTTTATCTCTGTATGGATTTTTCATAGAAAAAAAAATAAGATAGTAAACCACCAAAAGCATGTTTTAAAGAGAGTAAAAAAAGCCACTTTGTGTGTCCCTTGGCATATCGGCTCCGTAAGGCAGAGATTGGGTCTGTCTTAGTCACTGCTTCATTCCAGCACTTACAACACTGCCTGGGACATAGGTGGTTCTCAATAATTCATGACTGAATGAATTAATAAATACCTACAGCTTATTTCTTTAGACAGGCTCAACTTGAGTACCAAATATTATTAGCATAATACATCATCTTTCTGACTCATTCTCTAGCTTTTCCTACTGCTACTACTAATAGCTCATATGATTTTATGTATAGTCATCAATTAATCCTCCTATTAAACTTATGAGGTAGATATTTATATTGTACTCTACCTAAAATCCCAAAAGAATACCACTTGGAATGTTGTTTGTAAGCAGGGTCCTGTCCCATGAACTGGCGAATCAACAGAACTGCCAGGATGAAGCTGGTTTGTGTACAGAGACGGCCTCTGAAATATTTATAAACCTCCTTCTTGAAAACTCAGTGATAACGCAGCACAAATGACCTCGGAAAACACAACTCAATAGAGAAAGGCTCTCCGTGTGCTCGATGTATATTGGATCACCCTTCTATAATGTTCAGGTTTGATATATCCATGAATGGAAAATACATTTTAACCTCAGTCAAATAAAACATAACTAGGAGGGGTATGCCTGCTGGACAGAAGAAATTATTACTGCATGCCAAAGTCAGGTATGAAGGGTTTGTGGATTTCCATTTTTTGTATCATCCAGACAACTGGATGATACAACTTTTATTTCCTTGAACTATGAAGAATTATTTTCCACCCATTTTATCATCCCTTAGTTTTCAAATTGAACAAGGTGAAGCTGGGGCATAAGTTTAGGAGAGCTAAGTGTGACGGCCACCTCATACCTTTAGAGAAGAGCACGGCGTGATGCAGCTATTTCCTGCCCGGATTATATTGTCCACCTGCACCAGGCCCTGTCTTTGAAAGCTGTCTGCTCTAATGACCAATAGGAAGTGATAAAATGTAAGTGACCCATCAGGGAATGTTAAGGATATCCTGGGTAGGTAATGATCCTTCATCAAAGGTGTGTCCAGCCTCCTGACAAACAGGGGCTTCCAGCCCCCCCACTACTCCCTCCCCATGCCAGACCCTGTGGGAGCTGCCAGGTGAGAGCCCTGGTGACTCCACCCGTGATACAGGGAGCTTGAGACAGAGAAATTTAGCCCAAGGCTGGTGAGCCACCCTCCTCATTAAGAAAATTTTAAAATTATGTTGAAACCCTTTAATAAGATTCAAAAACTTTGTTAAGAATTCCCTCAGATGTTTCAGCTGCTGTTATCCAGCCGTGTCAATGTGAGCAAAAAGCCCTATGAGGGATCCTTCCCACCCTTACATCCGAAGGGACTGGATGGAGGGTCAGTAGAAAACAATGGTTAGAATCTACGTGTTAGAGAGGAATGGATGGACTCGTGCGCCTGCTACTCGCTCACAGTGTGACTTGAGCAAACTGCACAAATGCTCCAAGGCTCGCTTCATCTATATGATAGTAATTGCCCACACAAGGCTGTTGTGAAAATTAAAATATGATGGAATATTTAAAACAAGCACTACCTCCTTAGCTTAAGAATGAAATCGTAGCTGCTGCTTTCATTATTTTATTATTATGCTGATGTTGTTCTGACTGTTCTTTGGTCTGTGTCTGTAATCTGCTGTCTGTAGGGTGAAACCGTTCGTGACTCTGTAACTACCAGCCTGCTGCAGTTAGGGAGACCGCTGTCTGCTAGGTTGACGCTTTGCTGTTGTTAATAGAATACTCTTTTGGCATTTCTCCTATACATGCTGTCTATTTGCTCCACAGAAGCTGAATTATGTTGAAGTAAGACTCTCTTCTATAGTGACTTAGAAGCTATTCTGATTCTGTTCTCATTGTGGTTTTTTGTTTTGGAGATCCGTAGCAGACATGACCTTTCTTCAAAAGAAGAAAAGACACCTCCTCTGATCTGGAAAGACTTGTTGATTGGCCAAAACAATTTGTTCCCAGTGCACTTTTGAATTCTAGAATTTAGGTGGCTGTGTCTGTAGAGGAACATTGAACAGATCAAAACAGCGTTCACAAAGAGCAGCTGTTACAGCCCAGTCACGGCTCCAGCCCAGTCAACTCTTACCCAGCCTATAAAGGCCTCCATAGTTACTCCCCTGGGCAGCTGGACCCGTGTACGTCACTGTTGATCAGACACCTCGCTCCCTGACCACAAGCTTTTCAGATACTCATGAGGCAGAATGCCTGCACATTGCAGTGAACACACAATCTTTTCGTACTGATCTGATGCTAAGAAACTCCTCTTTCTTCTTCGCTTCGTCCCACTTTGGCCACAGCATGCTGTCTCACAGAGAACCCCATGCACCTAGCTGTAGCAAAGGCAAAATTTTAGATGCTGATAGAATTTGACTGTAGAGCTCTGAAGGGCAGACTATGGCACCCTTGTTATCCGTCGTTAACTTAGATGTGGCAGTTTATAGACAAGGAATAGCTGAAGAAATCCTACAGGGCACTCATATCCACATGCATTTCCATTGCAGTGAGATGGACACTCAATAAATGCTTGTTTTAAAAAATAACAAGAACATTTAAGGCATCAGAAAACTGTCATGGAATTGGCCTACACAGACTTTTGAGAGGAGGTGGATTGGGGGCTGTTTCTTGAGGGAAGAGAAAACATATGGAAAATCATAAAGAGAGAATTCAGGAAACATGTTTAAGCAGGGTGGTAAATGCAGCACCATTGAAGCGGTAAAGGCAAAAAGATAGATGTGGAAATTCACAAGCAGTAAACAGCCCGACTTTGCCCGAGCAGGTAGGCTACACCAGAGATGATTCTGAAGCTGCCCCGAAGCTAGAGGGAACATGATAAAGACAACTTTGGTTCTACAGCTATACCATAAATGAGCACCAGGTTTCTGCCACGTGGCATGAGACATAAGTGCAGAGTGTAAAAAGAGGAAACTATTCAATCATTTTAAGCAGAGAAGGTAAGAAATCAAACTGGACAAGGTTGTTTGTTGAAGCCCTGTTTACAGTGGTGAAAGTGGAAACAAGCCAGACATCCACCAATATGGAAGCGACAAATCATAGCAGGTGCACACAGGGGGGTTACTATGCAGTGGCTGGGAAACCTCACGTGCACTGTCGCTGAAAAGCCCACGGTGCAGTAAGTGAAGCAGAGCACTGCTGAACGGGACGAGATCTGGTTCGTACTTTTAGGGTTACATAGGTATTTGCGTGTGTGTTTTTAAGTATATATATATATATATATATATATATATATATATATATGTAGACGTATATCTATATTTTAGGGTTACATAGGTATTTGCGTGTGTGTTTTTAAGTGTATATATATATATATATATATATATATATATATATATATATGTAGACGTTTATCTGTATGTATATACAGATAAGTCAGTCTATTGACCATATTGACAAGGACAGAAACACACAGAAACTGGCAAGAGCGGGTAACTCTGGACGGAGGAATTGGGAGGAGGGGCTTTACAGCCTTCTGAGCTGATTGACTGTTAACGATTTTCCTCCTAACATGTTATAAATGCTTTCACAGTTCAGTACTCAAACATCTAGAGCTGTTTGGAGTTTACAAAGGACTCTCACATTTTTCACCGGACTCGCATAAACCTGTGACATTGGGTGGGGTGGGGGGGGGCAGGAAGAGCCCTGTGTCCTTCCTTATGTAGGAAATGGAGACACGTGACTTCCTGAAGTTACACAGCCAGCCATATGGCGGCAGACCACATGCCCTGACACAAATGCAGTGACCTGTACACTCCCAGGTAAGCAGAAGTCTCCGCCCAGAATGCCCTGCGAACTGATGGTCACGCAGATAGGATCTCTGGCTCTCATGCAGAGGATCCTTTCACTGTAATCCCCTGTAACTCTCTCCACGCCGCGGTAGCTCCCCTTTTCCTTCTGAACAGACAACATTTTCATTTATTCATTGAACAAATGTCGGGCATCTGCTATATACTAGACATTGACGGTGTGGTACTGAATATGCCGTTCAATCATGCATTTGACAAATATTGATTGAAAGTTTAGTCTGCGTTCACTAAACTAATGTTTGGTTTGGGCGGATGTTGACTCTTTCAATCAATAAAATTGCCCTCATAAAGCTTACACACACAGTGTTGGGTGAATAGCTAACCACTCTCTATTTTGTTACAGCTATGATAAACGCTAGGAAGAAACACAAAGTGGCGAAGTGTGTATAATACGGAAATTTGACTACACAGAGGAGAGCCAGAAAAACATCTCTGGACAAATGACATATAAGCTGAAGGTTGACGGAGTTTAGCGTAAGGCAAGGGGGGAGGAGGAAAGAGAACCACATTCTGTCTCTGGGGTCACTGAATAGGCAGGCCGTTCAATGGAAAGGGACACAAAGAACTACCCGGACGTCTCGTGTGGTTTGACGACAGAGGGTCAGGCAGGGTGGCTGAGAAAAGGAGGCCAGGGCACTGGAGGCCAAGTTCAGGATCTCTGATTTTACCCCAGGAGCAAAGGGACAGCAGTTACTGATTTTAAGCTGGGCGGGTAGGGGTGGGGGGGACGGGATTCGGTGTGCATTTTTAAGAGGTAGCCTGGCAAGAAGTAGCTTGGGCGAGGAAGGGTCACTGGATACGTTTCCACTCAGCACCACTGGGACTTTGAAAGAAATGTCGTGGAAAAATAGAAATAAAAAAGAACAATTTCAAAAACCATGAAATCAGATGAGCATAAAGTGAATAGATTTCTCACCTTGGAACAAATTTCTCTGCTCTGCAAGTTTCATGGATCTGCCAGTCAAGCAGGGTTGATTTGAAGATATCTGTTTGGAAAGGAAAATCGCCCCACAATTATTCCACGTTAATCAAACAGCACCAAGTACAATACATTTATCATTTAAGAAAATTCCTACATTTTCTTCTAGACCTGGCTTACAAATGAGAGTCCACAAGTAGCCGAAAGACATGATCCTTACAGCATAAGAAGCAGTGAGGCAAAAACAGAGTACGGGGCGTGCAGATTTTACCCATGTAATTGGACTGGATACAAGGTTATTCCCCTTTGTACACAAGTTGAGTTGTCTGTAAAATAATGCATTTGCAAGAATTGATGGTATCTATAGAGCAAATAACACGATTCTGAGTGCTAACTTCATGCCAAGCACTTGACATGTTTAGTCCTTGTCCGAGACTCACGACCACGTTGTAAAAATGGCTCATCATCTCTGCTTGAGAGGTGAGGACAGGAAACTCCCAGGAGCAACGTGCGCAAGGCCCCAGCTGGGGAGAGGCAGGGTCTTGGTCTGGTGCGTGACTGCAGTTCACGTTGTTAATCAGCACGGGGCATGCAGACATGCGTGTGGAGGGTGGCATTCATTCAGAACCAGCTGTGAGGTTGAGGGCACCACAGCTAGCTCTGTGAGGGCGAGTTGCCAAATTAACCCTTACACCTCAATTCCATGAGCAAAGACCATCCAACACTGTTTACTCTGAGCTTTTCGTGAATAAAAAGTAGCCTCCCACCCTGAGAAAATGTAAAAACTATCAATAGTATTGAGAATGGACGGTACAAATGGAAAACCAGAGTACCAACTACATCATTTTCAACGGAGGGCTTCTTGACTCCCTTAAAGACTTGTTCGCAATGACCTAAGTTTGAAAAGACGTCACCGAAATTGGAATGTAAATTAAATGTCTTTTGGTCCCAGGGAAGTTCAGCATTAGGATAACAGTGGGCTCTTAAAGAATGTCAGTGAGGACAGTGTGTGCTCATTTCCGATTCTCTAGGAATTCAAGTTGGGTTGGTGTTTTGGGCACCGCAGTTTCACTCGTGCTGTGTGGTTGAACTACTGGATGTGCTGAACTAATATCACATTGTGATACTGCGGGTGCCGAAGGCCACGGGCACCTAGGTTTCCAGTTAAATTGGTGGAAGTAAAATGCCAGAATGCGTGGATCCCAAACTGGACTCCTCTGCCTTCACTTCATAAAAGTGAGGATAGCCCCTATTAGCAAGAGACCACTTGCGATTGCTGGCCAGTCTGTAGATTCACTGTTTTCACACATAGTGGTATTTCCTGCAATTTTTATGTTCCCATTGGACACCATGAGCCTTGTGCCCTTATGATTCATATCCCAGGTGAAGAATGCGTGGCCACTGCAGGACTTGGGGTCACCCTCTCTGTTCCTTCCACCTGGAAGCCAGGAGCCTGATGCGATGATTCAGGGCTACAGCTGCTTATAGCTGAGGGCAAATTTCAAGTTCGTTGTAAGTGAAATCATCGCATCCTCTGCATCAACACTCCTGTCACACCTAATTGAGGGAAATAGGGGGATCAATTTAATATTTGATCAAAGGGATATTTTAGAAGAAGGAAAGCATGCAAGAAAGCATTTAATAATCGGTTGTTAGAGGTGGGAATAAGAGCAGATTTTGAGAGCAGGGAGCGAATTGTTTCCTATGATTTCTTAGGAATACTTCCAGCAGCCAGCCAGTAGAGGGAAACGTTTTACAAACCCTCGCATCCAAGAAAGCAGTCTTGCTTGTGTCGTGCTCAGGGGCTGCTTCTGTGGAGTTCACTTTGTCCCTTCGCAGTGAACTCTGAGGAAGGTGTCCACTCAGATAGATAATCCCTTAGTTATACGTAAAAAGGGGATGGCTTCTCCCTTCTCCTCCTCCTTGGCTCAAGTCCTGGGCCAGGCGTGTCCTGAGAAGACCTGGTAGATCAGCACATCCTAATGTTGCAAAACTGGTCTCTCTTACAATAGAAGCTGTAAAAGGACCAGCAGCTCTACAGTGAGGAAGAACGGAGTGAAGGTCCACAGGCATTAATAACCTTGTGCTAATTATTCCATACCTCATTTACATAATACTACTTTTGTAATCTCAGAATATGTGCATTAGATTATAAAATTCTAAAAATTAACCAAAACAGACAAACCGAAAGCCACAATGAGATACCATTAAACACCTCGTAAAATGACTAAATTCAAACAAACAATAAAAATACCAAACAGTGCCAAAGATGCAGAACACCTGGATGTTCGCATGTTGCTGGGGAGAATGCAGACTAAACTGGTGTAGTCACTCTGGAAAACGGTGGAATTTCTTATAAAGTTAAACATACACTTCCCATATGACCAAGCAATCCTACCCCTCGTACTTACGTTCACTCAAAAACTTCCGTAATTGCTCATAACTGGGAGTAACCAAACTGTCCTTTAGCAGGTAAATGGATAAAGACTATAACACATTCACACAGTGGAATATTGCTCAGCAATAAAAAAGAGCGGACTACTTATTGATAATATATGCAACAGTATGAATGAATCTTAAACGCATTACGCTGAGTTAGCGTTACCCAGCCTTGGCACCGCTGAAGTTTTGGACCAGAGACTTCTTTGTAGTGGGTGCGGTCCCCGTGTTCTAGGACGTTTCACAACATCCCTGGCCTCTCCCCACTAGAGCATGTAGCCCTCCCCCACTCCTCCCAGTTTTTACTACCAAATATGTCTTCAAATATGCCAAATAGCCTCTGTGGGAGGCAAAATTGTTCTCGGTTTAGAACTACTGTGCTAAAGTGAAAAAAGCTGCATTTAAAATGTTGCACACCGTATGATCCCATTTACATGACATTTCGGAAAAGAAAACCATAGGGACAGAAAACTGTAGAACAGTGGTTCTCAACCTGAATGGTGGGAGGAAGTTTCGCCTGCACGGAACGCCACACGGAAATTTGGGAGTGAGGGTCTCGTTCTGTAGGCTGATTATGGTGATGCTTTTGTCTTTTCATTTGTCAAAACCCTTGGAACTACCTAGCAAAAAAAGTGAATTGTACTCTGTGTAAATTAAAAAATAAATTTTAAAAAGCGTACAAAACATCACCTTATCTCTAAAGCATATAAAATAAATACCATAGTTGAGATACGTAAACTTTAAAAGAATAATGTTTAACTTAGCATTGAATGGCAGAATTTGGAATTTTCACGTCAAATATCAAAAAACTTAATACACAAATGCCAATAGAGCATATAAACAGTACTGCAAAGTTTAACTAAAGTTCTCTATCTATAAATAAGCGTGTCTACCTGTACATACAGGATAATTCTAAAAAACATTATAATCATTTGCTTATAGTAATCATTTAAATAAAATGAATTTATTGTCTATTTTGAATTAATTTCTGAATGAAAACTACCAATATAGAAAAGTGTATTCTTCAGATTTTTCTAGAAAAAGATTGAAAGTAATTAATTTTTCATCTGTACAGGCAAATGTTTTCACTTCACTTGAATGCATTTCTGTATAGCTACTTATACAGAAAAACCTTAGAAAATGTTAACTAGGGAAGCAGTTTTCTTTATGATGTACATTTTTTAAACATTTTTATTGGAGTACAATTGCTTTACAATGGTGTGATAGTTTCTGCTGTATAACAAAGTGAATCAGCTACACATATACATATATCCCCATATTGCCTCCCTCTTGCATCTCCCTCCCAGCCTCCCTATCTCACCCCTCTAGGTGGTCACAAAGCACCGAGCTGATCTCCCTGTGCTATGCAGCTGCTTCCCACTAGCTATCTGTTTTACATAGGGTAGTGTATATATGTCCATGCCACTCTCTCACTTCGTCCCAGCTTACCCTTCCCCCTCCCTGTGTCCCCAAGTCCATTCTGTAGTAGGTCTGCGTCTTTATTCCTGTCCTGCCCCTAGGTTCTTCATGACCATTTTTTAATTTTTTTTTAGATTCCATATGTATGTGTTAGCATACGGTATTTCTTTTTCTCCTTCTGACTTACTTCACTCTGTTTGACGGACTCTAGGTCCATCCACCTCACTACAAATAACTCAATTTCGTTTCTTTTTATGGCTGAGTAATATTCCATTGTATACATGTGCCACATCTTCTTTATCCATTCATCTGTCGATGGACACTTTGGTTGCTTTGATGTCCTGGCTATTGTAAATAGAGCTGCAATGAACATTGTGCTACATGACTCTTTTTGAATTGTGGTTTTCTCAGGGTATATGCCCAGTGGTGGGATTGCTGGGTCCTATGGTAGTTCTATTTTTAGTTTTTTAAGGAACCTCCGTACTGTTCTCCATAGTGGCTGTATCAATTACATTCCTACCAACAGTGCAAGAGGGTTCCCTTTTCTCCACACCCTCTCTGGCATTTATTGTTTCTAGATTTTTTGATGATGGCCATTCTGACCGGTGTGAGATGATATTGCACTGTAGTTTTGATTTGCATTTCTCTAAAGATTAGTGATGTTGAGCATTCTTTCATGTGTTTGTTGGCAATCTGTATATCTTCTTTGGAGAAATGTCTGTTTAGGTGTTCTGCCCATTTTTGGATTGGGTTGTTTGTGTCTTTGATATTGAGCTGCATGAGCTGCTTGTAAATTTTGGAGATTAATCCTTTGTCAGTTGCTTCATTTGCAAATATCTTCTCCCATTCTGAGGCTTGTCTTTTCGAACAACATACATTTTTTTATTGAGGCATAATTGACATGTAACATTATATTAGTTTCAGGTATACAATATAATGATTCACTATTTGTACACATTGCAAAATGATTACCATGAAAAGTTTAATAATATCTGTCACCATTCATAATTAGAAAAAAATTTTTTTGTTGTGATGAGGCCTTATAAGGTCTACTCTCTTAGCAACTTAACATTTTTTAAATTAACTAGCGAGATATTGCTTTAGGAACTTAGAAATGACAAGGATTCCAGACATGATTTCCCCTGACCAGAGTAAAAAAAATTCCACTGCTCACACACCGCTTGCTGAAAATCAAACCAAGAATGGTGGCCCCAAAAATAAAAATTAGAAGTAGAGCTAAGTAAGAAGAAAGTTGGGGGCAGAGGCCCAGTTCGGAGATGAGACACATAGTGTGGAAGCTGAAAGGGCACATCAATTCTTCCTCACCACTCCCTGGGGAGATGTAAAGTACATGATTAGAGGACAAAGACATTCCAGGCTTGACTCCCAGTACAGCCTTTGAGTTATAGACTAATGACCGCGGCCTGGCTGCCACTCTGCTTGAACTCTGCAATAAACAACCATTGAACTTGCGGTTGGTAAATCTGTTAGATACCATTGGTTCCCGATATTAGAAAATGCCACAAATACGGATATTTTTCGAATGCAGAAAAGGATGTTTGGTGGGTGTGAGAAAACTTTCAAAAGATGGCAAAATAACCAAACAGGTGGGATTAGCTATACCATAATAAATTTCATAAGAATGAAAATCCAGCACTAAACCAATAAATTGAAGAATACAGTTTGTTGACTCCTGTTTAAAAGGGGACAAAAGATTTTAGGAGAAATAAGATCCACAGACAGTTTACTTTCTCAGGGGTTGAGATGCAAATAAGAATAGCCTACTTTGGAAATCTTGCATCTTATGTACACACCTGGGAAGCAAAACAAGAAACAGCATGGGGCCATTTCAAAGGGATGTGCCACACAGCTGGGCTCATTCAGCTGATTTTATAGAGTACCGCGGGCACCTCTGGACAAAAAGGTCTTTGCTATTATCAGCTGCTCCTCAGGGCTGGTTTGTTTGTTTGTTTGTTTGGGGGGAGCTCTTCTCTTTTTTTAATTCCCTGAATTGTACTAATAGTCTTATAACATTTAGTAAAAGAAGAAAAGACTTTTTTCAGGACAGAAGCATTTAAAAATCACTCCAAAATGGGTTTCGTTAGCTGTCTTGGTTGTTTTACACTGCTTTACTTCTCAAAAACGTCATTAACTGATATTTAGGGTCCATAATCAAACATCTGTAAGCCTCAATCTCCAACTCTGTAAAATGGAGGTAACACCACTTAACCACTTTGCTTCCCTTGTGGCACAGTGGTTAAGAATCCGCCTGTCAATGCAGGGGAAACGGGTTCGAGCCCTGGTGTAGGAAGATCCCACATGCCGCAGAGCAACTAAGCCTGTACGCCACAACTACTGAGCCTGCGCTCTAGAGCCCGCGAGCCACAACTACTGAAGCCCGCTCACCTAGAGCCCGTGCTCCGCAACAAGAGAAGCCACCTCAATGAGAAGCCTGTACTTCTCATTGCGGTGATACAGTGAGGATACAGTGAGATGATGCATTCAAGTGAACCCTGGAAACTGTCAAATACAAATCATATTCAAAGAATCATTTATCTAGGCACTAAGTAATATTTAGCTCATTAATGAGATAAATTCTTGAGCTACAGGTCTGTATATTTTACATAAGCTTGTTATATACGTCTCTTTAACATATGGAAACTTTTGAGAATTATAAAGAATTTCAAGAATTCTAAAAATTGCAAGAATTATAAAGAATTATAAAAATCAGATACTCTCAAGAATTTATAAAAATCAAGAATTATAAAAATTATAATTCAAGAATTATAAAAACCAGTTACTTTCTTACAGTAGAAGCAGAATTTCATTTGGAATAGATAATTAAATGTCATGGCTACAGATAGATCCTCTCAGCTCCATAAGCTCTATCCAAACTACAATTTGCAGATAGTAAAAATGATGTAGTATGAGGAATACTGGCTGTCCCTAAAGACCACATAAACTATGGCTTCCCATCTGAGATGGTCAAGAGACAGCATTTTTTAAAAAGTATGTGTGTACAATAAACCAATAGCAAATTTACATATAAAATTATAACTCTAAGGAAAAAATCAACTTTATGGATTTGGGAAAAGTAACAGAATTTATTTGTATGACCCAATTTCCCAGAAACTGAATCCTAGTTGAAGGACTTTTGCTCAGTAAACCAGCTCTAACCACCAGCAGTTACAGCCTTTGTGGCTCCAGTTTCAAGTAATAATTATATTACTTGAAATTATATATCCCTGGAGATACTGAAAATCCCATTCAGGAGCTGCCTGGAAGCTACTCCCAGGGCCCATGTTACAGGTGAGACCTGTAACAGGTGAGACCTATGTTACAGGTGAGACCCTACATCAGTGACATCTTTCTGGAAGTCTGGATAACTACACTCCTTACGGGTAGTTAAAATTCTGTCACTTGGTAGTCAGAATTATTGCCAGAGACCGGAGGATTTAGAAATACAAAAAAAAAAAAAAGAGAGAGAGAGAGAGAGAGATTCATAATTGTTCATTTTTGAAAATATATTTTAGTTTATAAGTATATTTTCTTCTAGAATTCTAGGGCTTTCTTCCAGTATTCTTGGGTCAAAAACTGGTTATTTAGAAAACATTCTCACATTTCAGCTACTGAAGTTTTTCTTTTGTGCCTAAATGATAGAGGCAAGGTTTTCTAGGTGAAGAATCCAACCCAACCCAGGTCAACAGCTGAAGTGACTTTTGCCCAAAGTCAGTTGGGCAAAAGTCACGGCCCAACTGCCTTGTTTGAACACTCTGACCCACTAGGTTGGGTTAAGAGGCTTGGAGCCCACTTGGCCAGATGTGCCTTTTAAAATATAAATGTGTATGTATAGGGTGCAAAAATATATAAGAAAAAAGTTGTTGGATCTTAGATTAGCACACACAAACCACTAGGAATCAGAGCTCAAACTTTGTCCTTGGAATCCCAAGTGAAACCATGAGGTTACAGTTGATACAAAATTCTTTGCATGAACTAAAGAACATTTTCCAGAAATTTTTGAGGACTGAAAATGAAGGAAAGAGAAATGAGAGTAAGTCCTACCCTCTGGGATAGGTGGTTATATATTAATAATTTTCAGTTTTCTTTGTTTACATGTCAGATTTTTCATTAAATATTTCTTAAAACTACTTTTAACAAATAAGATATTGATTGGAATGAATGTTATTATTCCCTGGACAACACTAGGGGACATACTAAATGGTGTGTCAAGACTTTTATAACTATTGTAAGGGGTTGAGAGAAAGAAATGCGTATTTTCCAGAGGATAAACGTATATTCATCTGGTATTTTAACTTTCCTTTCTTTCTCCGTTCCTTCTTTCCTTCCTTTATTCCTTTTTTTTTCTTCCTTTCTCTCTTGTTTTCCTTCCTTTCTCTACATGTTTCTTTTGATTCCAAGTTAAAAATAAGCATTTGGGCCTTTTTTTAAAGCCAAAACTAGTGGATAAAGTCAGAGCTGACCAGTATTCTCTGTGCTCTTTCTTCTTTGACATTGATTCTCAAATGTCATGAACTAGACTCGCTTTACTTGGATAATGGAAACTCTAGATCTCTTAATCCTGACCTCCAAATTCATACCTCTTTAAAAAGTACATTTTACATAAACATGCACATTCTCAGCTGCCCGAGAATATAGGTCTGTTTTTCATCCTGCTCTGTTCTAGTCTCTGTAGGACTTAAGTCAACCATTTAAGAGAAGGCCTTTGAACATAGCATCAGGTTCTGGTTTAGACACATACTTGTGTTTTAGCATCCTTGGCAGAGTTATTTAATATGATATGTATTAGCTTGGGGCATGTGTCATGCACAGTTTTTTTTCAGGCCTATAATACCATCTCCAGTCTAGGCGCCATGCTCAGCTCCTGTTCAATACCTTTTAAAGACTCTCCCCACCATCCTCAGTCTTGTACTGTTATGAAGACTTGGGATTGTATAAATATTTTTCAGGTGTCTTCTCAACTCCTTGCTTTTCTTAGGCAGTAATACAAATATCACCAGTGGTCATTGAACCCACTGGTCCTGATTTGGAACAATTTTTTAATGCTGTGTATACTTATCTTACAGAAAAGTCATTGAGAACTGAATATCATTGCTCTCTCTACCTGTTTAGGTTCACTAGAGCCAATTCTTCTGATAAGTAACACTATTTATGAAGATAAATATTGCCTCTCCCCAAATATCTTATATATACTCTTTGTTTTCCTATGTGGCAAATCTGTGGCAAATATTAGAATTTCCACTGTGTAAAAAGAGAAACAGTCACAGAAATTAGTGCCTTAGCAATAATACCGAAGGAAAAATATTTCAAATCAACTAACTTCTAGTGTCTAGTCTTAATCCATAAAATTCTTTTTCTTTCAAATATTAAGTCCATTTCTTGAGCTAAATTAAGGAAACACATTCAATATTTTACATCCCTTTTTTTCCAGAAATTTGAAATCACTTTCAAATAGTATTCTGTGGTATTCTTATGTTTCAGTACAAAATTTACCATTTTAGAAGGTAAAAGTGTTTGATTTTATGCCTTAACAGAAAATAAGGAGAGTTCTGAGGCATGCATGAAACTTGAGAATTAAGAAGCAACCAAAACAAAAAAACTGATTTGTGTGAAATGCTGATGTTCTTGCGTGGAAAATTCTATTGATCTGGGGAAATAAAAAATATCAAAAGAAGCCATTCCTGGAATTTCTTTTCCTGAAACACACAATAAGAATTGGAAAGTAATTTAATTATCATAAAGAGTTCCTCAGTCAGCTTCAATTCCAGCCTCCAAAAGTCTGTGCATTCCCGGGATCTGCGGAGAGTTAAGTGGACGGTTCTGGAATGCAGAACCAGATCTGTCAGAGCACTGGCGCTAAGCGTGTTGAAGGAGAACCAAAGGCAGCACAGGTCTGATGAATCCACTTAGGCTGAGACCTGGAGTCTCTCCTTTATATATACTGGCATTCCATATGTAGTATTAAAAATTTGGTCAAATACCTATATGGATTAGATTAAGGAGTAACTTAATGATTTGAAACTTACCTAAAAGTCATGTTGCCATTTAACATGAACTTTTTATATAATTGCACTTTCATTCATACCTACCAAAATATCTGTCAACTCTAAAAGAAACTTCATTGGATAGAGGCATGATAGTCTCAGTGTATAATTGTTGGTAAGTTGACCTCTGGAGACTTACTCCGACCTATATTTAGGATTTATAACTAAAAAAGAGTGAAATGCAGATCAATTTTACCTCATAGCCGTTACCAGATTTGTAAGAGTTTAATTAAATCTTTATTAATCTGATGCTTTTCCACCACGTGTTTGCATCACCACAGAGCATTTCTGCAACTCAGAGATAAGCAACGTGTGAAGATGGTTCTTATTCTTGAGAATAAGTTGTTTTTTAATCTTTTATTCTTCTCTGACAAAAACTGAAGTTAGTGTTTCTTTCCCAGGTTCCTCATTCTCTGTGCCCACTTCAGTATTTCCGTGATATGTCAGATCAGTCTAACCCTTTTATGCAGAATGTTTCTTCAGATGTAGCAAAGGACTAGGAATCCAGGTCTGCTGAGAAGGGGACTCAAAACATTGAGACACCCATGCATTCATTTGGAGACCACGTCAGCTTCCCTTTCTTTAGGGCATGCCCACTTCTCTCTCACAATAAATAAAAGGCAATCAGATAAGCATGAAACATAGTTCTTGGTAGGCTACATAGAGCATCAGGATTCTTATAGGCCCTTTTGCTAAGCAAAACCCTTGCTTTTAAAAATGTACATGAAACGCTATGATGACTAACACACCTAAACAGGAAATTTGAAAAACTTACAAGCTAAGCAGTTTCTTTACCTGGTATCACTCACTTGAATGACACTGTATTTGAAAAATCTTTTTAAATGGATTTCCACTCAAGTATTAAAACAATTCAGAAAATTGAGTTATTTCCCTATGTTACAGATTTTGAAATTCCTATTAAAGCAATTCAATAAATTTCAACATATGAGTCACTTTAAGTGACTTCACTCAATATTCATGAAGTCTTATTGTTATAAATGAAGTAAATAAGAATCAGGTTTTACTCATTATTTCACTAACCATAGTTTTTGACAAATGAAAAACAGAAAACCTCAAAGTGATTAAAATCAATTTTATGTAAAAACTAAAACAAAGTTTTACTTTATGGACTATACAGGAGTAGATCTTACTCAACCTTTAGAATATTTACAGTTAATATGTTTCAGTCAAAACACTTTTAGCAAAAGTCTATTTTCACCTCTAGATTCCATGTTGAAAAGGACACATAAGTATATATTTTTAATGTGAAAAAAATCCCATGTAGATTATTTCAAGAAATTGTAATTAAAGGCCTTAACAACTTTTAGAATCACATTGGCCCAAAGAAAATATATATGGCCAATCAACAAGTGGTAAGATTATTTGTTAACTGACCATGTGTTATTTCCACCCACTTCCATTATAATTTTATACTTACTTCTAATGTTACCTTGATCTTTGTTTTCTTATTCTCAATAAATTTACTACGTTTAAGTAGATTAATGTTTGTCATTAAAATTGTCATTAAACTATTTAATTATGTTAAATACACAAATTTATTTGCCTACTATGAAAAAAGGCATGACATTGTCATCACTGAGTTTTAAAAGTTATATTTTAGTAGTTTATACATTCCTAAACTAAGTAGTCTACACTAATGGTCCGTGCAAGTGATTCTCAAACATTTCGCTCTTAATACTGTCATTTGCTCAAGATTTTCTGGGTGAGCTGGGGGCAAGCTGATGCTTTAGATCCCTACGACACAAAGTGCCATTGAACCAGATATGCATTGGTCAGTGCTCCTTAAAACTTTAACGTGTATTTGATTCATTAAAGATATTGTTAAAATGCAAATCCTGACTTAGCAGATCTGGGTGGTTCTCTGAGATTCTGCATTTTCAATAAGTTCCCAAATACAGTACGTCCCCTACATTCGAACGAGTTCTGTTCCTAGAGAGCGTTCGAAAGTCCAATCGGTTCGTAAGTCCAACAGAGTTAGCCTAGGTACACAACTAACACAATCCGCTGTATAGTACTGTACTGTAATAGTTTTATAATATTTTTCACACAAATAATACTTAAAAAACAAACACACAAAAAAACATTTTTAATCTTACAATACAGTACCTTGAAAAGTACAGCAGTACAGCACAATAGCTGGCACACAGGGGCTGGCATCGAGTGAACAGGCAGGAAGAGTTATTCACTGGAGGAGGAGAGGAGGTGGGCGATGGTAGAGCTGAAGGATTGTCAGCCATAGGAGACGGAGGGCAAGCTGCAATCTCACTCACGCCTGACATTCACGGCAGAGGTTCTGGTTCCTTGCTGGATTCAATTCTATCTACCCTCTTGAAAAAAACGATCCAGTGATGTCTGGGTAGTAGCTCTTTTCTCATCATAGATGACACGGTAGCACTGGATTGCATTCTGAACGGCTGCTGCAACCTTCGTGTACCGTTCTACGTTCTGGTCCTGTGCCTCAAAAACTAACAGTGTCTCCTCAAATAAAGAAAATCCCCTCGCCATTTCCTCATCGTGAATCTCTTCGGTTCTTCAGTTACTTCTTCTTCCTCTTGTCTCTCTTCGTCCTTTCTCTGGGCCTCCAATTCCATCAGGTCTTCGTTAGTAAGCGCCTCGTGTTGCACAGCAAGGAGTTCAGTGAAGTCGTCCTCTTGCAGATCTAGCTCCAGCTTCTCGCTGAGGGTCACTAAGTTGCTGACGACCTCTTTGGACTCCTGATCTACCTTCCCAAATCCACCAAAATTGTGAACTGCGGGCAAAGGTTCTTCCAAACCCCATTCATGGTGAGGTCCATAACCTCACGCCAAGCAAAGTCAATGTTTTTTATGGCCTTGTAGATGTTATAGTCCTTCCAAAATTGTCACAAAGTTGTTCTTGTTGACTGACATAGTATTCCGTGTCAGATGTACTACTTTGACGTTGGGATGAAAGTCATCCATGAATGGGGGGTGACCTAGAACATTGCGTAGCAGTAAACGAATGTTGAATGCGATGTTCTTCTTCAAGCAAAATATTCCTCTACCTCTGGGATAAAGTGGTGGAAAAACCAGCCCTGGAAAATGGCCTGTGTAATCTAGTCTTTGGGGTTACTCTTCCACAGAAGAGGAAGAGAGCCCTTGGCCATGTTTTTAAAGGCTTTTCGGTTCTCTGAATGATAAACTAAGAAGGCTTCAGCTTCATATCCCTGGAAGAATTTCTACCAAAGAACAGAGTTAGCCTATCCTTTGCTGCTTTATAGGCTGGCATCAACTTTTCTTCCTTACTGATGTAATCTTGGTCTGGCATCCTCTTCCAGTACAGTCCCATCTCATCCACATTAAAAACATCCTCGGGTAAATATGCACCTTCATCAATAATTTCTCAAAACGTTTCAGGAAATTCCCAGGCAGTTACCATATCTGCACTCGCTGCCTCGACACTGACTTTTAAGTTATGAAAGTTGGCTCTAGCCTTGAACTGATGAAACCAGCCACGGCTGGCATTAAAAGATGCACCTTCTGATTCTTCACTGTGTTTCTTTTTCACGTCTTCATAAAGTCTTTTAGCTTTCTCTTGAATCAGCATTAAGCTGAGAGGGACTTGACGATGAAGCTGATCCTGAATCCACACACTGAGAAGTTTCTCCGTCTCCTCCATCACTTTTCCACGCTTCTTCGATATGTATTATTGTCGACATCATTGGCACAGCAGACTTCACATGTTCCATGATCTTGTCTTTGTTCTTTAGAATCATGCTGATGTCTGAATGATTCATGTTATAAGAGCAAGTGATGTCTAACATCTTTTCACCTTGCTCCACTCTCAATTATTTTCACTTTTCTTTCCATTGTTATCACTTGGTGCTTCTTAGCAGTACCAGCTACACCACCGTTGTTTTTATGCTTACTTCCGGACATCCTGGGCTTGAAATAAAGATACTGTAGTACTGTACTCTATGGAGTACTGTACAGTAAAGTACACAGAAGCACAGTCACTTATAGCACATACATGCACGTGACAATGTACTCCAGACACATGAACTAACAACGTGACTGGACATGCAAACACACGTTCGCATCTTTGAAAGTTCTCAACTTGAAGGTTTGTATGTAGGGGACTTACTGTAGTGTAATGGTGCTGGGACGCAGACTACACTTTGATTAGCAAAGTTTTGGATTATCATTAATCTATTCCAAAGTTGTTGAAAGTTGTCTAAAAAGGGGGAGATAACCGAAGGTCATGTTTTCTTTAATAATGTGTACAACTCATTAATTAAAAAGACAAAGGGGTATTTTGAAATAACATCCTATGTGTGCAGCACTTTGCCAAATTTCTCCACCCTTTAGGAAACTGATTTGGTTTAGCTTTATGTAAATTTTGTCAATGAATTATTTTCAACAATTACTTTTTCATGGCTAATTTTTAAATTTTTAAATTGAAGTGTAGTTGATTTACAATGTTTGTTTCAGGTATACAACATAGTGATTCAATATTTTTATAGGTTATACTCTTTGTCATAGTTAATTAAATTAATTAATTAATTAAATTAGAAGTTTCTATATGAACTTTAAGGAAAGGAACAACATGAAAACAAAGGTTATAGTTCCTAAAAGGTAGAGAAATTTGCTAAAATTTGTCTAAAGTTTGTGGCATTTCAAACTACTGAATTTTTTACTTAGCTTTTTTTTTTTTTTTTTTTTTGTGGTACGCGGGCCTCTCACTGTTGTTGCCTCTCCCGTTGCGGAGCACAGGCTCCGGACGCGCAGGCTCAGCGGCCATGGCTCACGGGCCCAGCCGCTCCGCGGCATGTGGGATCTTCCCGGAC
>NC_041220.1:8294994-8328474 GCF_002837175.3 Physeter macrocephalus
GGACCGGGGCACGAACCCGGGTCCCCTGCATCAGCAGGCGGATTCTCAACCACTGCGCCACCAGGGAAGCCCTTTACTTAGCATTTTTAATTGGTAAATTCATCATCTGAATTGTGACTAAGGAAGACCACTTGGATCTATACAAAAACTACCCAAAGCCATCTATAGATTCAACACATTCCTGTTAAAATTCAGTGACTTTTTTTTTTCAGAAATAGAAAAATTTATCCTAAAATTCACATGGAATCTCAGGGACCCCAAATAGGCAAAACAATTTTGAAAAAGAACAGTTCTATGGCCTCTGCACTTGGCCTGTAGGTAGCTGCTATCTTGCTTTGCGCTCACTAACCTCTTCTTTGTGTTTTCAGAGAAAGAAAATGAGCTCTCTGGTGTCCCTTCTTATAAGGACACTAATCCTATTGGATTGGCCCCCCCTTTATAACTTTATTTAACCTTAATTACCTTTTTAGGGGCCCCATCTCCAAAAACAACTATACTAAGGGTTAGGGTTTCAACATATGAATTTGGAGGGACACAAACATTTTGTCCATAACACACCATATACAAAAAAATAACTCAAAATAGATCAAAGACCTAAATGTAAGGCCCAAAACTACAAAACTCCGAAAAGGAAACATAGGGGAAATGCATCATGACATTGGACTTGGCAATGATTTCTTGCATGACACCAAATGTACAGACAGTAAAAACAAAAAGAGGGAGGAGATATGGGGATATATGTATATGCATAGCTGATTCACTTTGTTATACAGCAGCAACTAACACACCATTGTAAAGCAATTATACTCCAATAAAGATGTTAAAAAAAAATAGACAAATGAGACTACATAAAACTTTACCTCTTTTATGTATCAAAGGATACAATCAATGAAGTGAAAAGGCAATCTATGAAATGGGAGAAAATATTTACAAATCATGTATTTGATAAGGGGTTAAGATTCAGAATATAAAAAGAACTTCTACAGCTCAATGACAAAAAATTAAATAACCCAATTTAAAAAGGGGCAAAGGACTTGAATAGACATTTTGCCAAAGAAGAAATATAAATGGCCAATAAGCATGTGAAAATATGTTCACCATCACTAGTCATCAGAGAAATGCAAATCAGAACCATAATGAGATGTTACCTCACACCCATTAGGATGGTTACTATTTAAAAAAAAAACAAAACAGAAAATAGCAAGAGTTAATGAGGACACAGAGAAATTGAAATCCTTGTACACTGTTGGTGGGAATGTTAAATGGTGCAGCCACTATGGAAAACAGTATGGAGATTTCTCAAAAAATTAAAAATAGAACTACCATATGATCCAGCAATCCCATTTCTGGTTATATATTGAAAAGAATTGAAAGTAGGATCTCAAGAAACATTTGCACACCCATATTCATAGCAGAATTATTCACAATAATCAGGAGGTAGAAGCAACCCAAGTGTCCATCAGTGGATGAATGGATAAACACAATGTGGTATATACATACAATGGAATATTATTCAACTTTAAAAAGGAAAGAAATCCTCTCACGTGCTCAATATAGATGAACTTTGAGGATATTATGTAAACTGAAATAAGACAGTGACAAAAAGACAAATACTGTATGATTCCCCCTATAGAAGGTATCTAAAATAATAAAATGCAAAGAAACATAAAGTAGAAAAGTGGTTACCAGAGACTCGGATTAAGGGGAAGATGGGAATTGTTGTTTTTTAAGGGGTATTGAGTTTCAGTTTTTCAAGATGAAAAACTCCCAGAGATCTGTTTCACAACAATGTGAATATACTGAACACTACTGAACTGTGTATTTAAAATGGTTAGTTTTATGTTAATGTGTGTGTGTTTTATCACAATTAAAAAAATATCCAGCAAAGATCATGAAATTCTTCTACATATCTCATCTCATTCATCTGCACAATGATTAGAGTAAAACGTGCTCTGCGGTGGAAAACTAAAGGAAGGAGAATTTATATTCGCCAAGTCACCTCAATCTTTAGCATAGTGTGGGCTCCTACTTTTCTAAATCTTTAGTGCACTGCAAAGGTGTAACTTCACCTCTAGGAGAAGGAACATATTTAATGGACTTTGGGGGAAAAAAATTGAGAGAGAGAGAGAGAGAGAGAGAGAAAGGAAAGAAGTAAGGAAGGACATAATAATACAGCCCTAGCAAGTTCAATCAGTCAGTAAATGGTTATCAGATGCGTTATTAACTGTTTATAATTAATAATTAATTATTGATTGCTTATATTATGCCAAGGCATAGGTATATAAAGTTGATTAAAATATAATCTTAATTTACTTATTAAGCATTTGCTCTTCTCAACAACCCTGTGAGGTAGATATTATTAACCCTTTTTATAGATGAAAAATTGGAGGCTTAGTGAGATTAAGCATTTATCTGAGGAGTCAGAAAGCCAATCTGTGATTTGAACCTAGATCTTTCTAATTCGAAGTCATGATACCACATGGCCTCCAGTAGCAATTAAATTTTGGACAATTAGGTAACTGAATTTAGAACTTGCATTGTAGAAATAGAGATTTATTTGTATTTTGTTTTCTCATTGCAAAATACATGAAGTAAGAAATGAAAGTTCCCCTTTTCCTGTTTCACTCTTTAGAGCTTATTATGTTAAGAAGCTATAGTTCATTCTGTTTATTCCAGACTTAAATATATATATATATATATATATATATATATATATATACCCTTTCTCTTCATCTCTGTATTTATTTATCTATTTATTTTAATTTTTGTTGTTTTTTTAACAAAAATATGATTGTGCTAAATTCATGGTACTATACCTTGCTTTTTTACGCTGAAGACTGTGGAAATATTTCCTGCACAGGCTTCTACTTTATCTCTTTTGGTGACTGCATGGCATTATACTGTATAGCTATACTATTGTTTATTTAAGTCTGCTACTTATATTTACTGGCCTCTTTTATGCTCAGCGTCTCTACTTCAAAGCCTGACTCCTGATATTGATCTCAAACCCTCTTCTACTGGTCACCTTCCCTTCCAGGTTGCTGGCAACTCCATCCTTCCAGGGGCTCAAGGCACGTCTCTCTTTCCCCCATATCCACGCGGCCAGTAAAGCCTGTTGGCGCTAGATTTAAAATAAAATACAGCCCAAATCTGGTCCCATCTTATGAAGCCCCCACTCCCACCACCTGGGTCCAAGCCATCATCATCTCTCACTGAGAGTACAGCAGTAACTGATGACATCCTTCCTTGGCTCAAAAGCTCATCCTGGATTCCTAGGTCATTCAGAGTAAGAGCCCAAATGCCTCCGATGGCCCACAGAGCCACGTGTCCCCCACCCACCAGCCTTTGATCTCCAGTCCTATGTCTCTCCCCCAGAACCCTCTGACTACACTGCCATCCTGGCTGTTTCCATAACACACAGGCTTGCTCCTGCCTCAGGGCTCTTCCGCTGGCCACTCTCTCTGCCTGGATCGCTCCGACAGCTGATGTCCACAAGGTTCCGTCCTTCACCCTCCTCAAGTATTTTCTCCATGTCACCTTCCCGATAAGGTTTACCCTCACTACCACATCTATTTTCAGTCTTCTCACTTCACTGCTACAGATCCTTTTGGCCAAGTTCTATTATTTTTGTATGTAGCACTTGCCAATATAGCCTACATTTTCTTATTATTTTTTATTGTTATTTTGTCTCTCTCTGTCTGCAAGAATGTGATCTTAGAGGGGATATGGGGAGAAGGAGGCAGGGGTCCTTGTCAGTTTTATTGACTGATGTATCCGAGGTATCTAGAACAGAGCCTGAGGCATGGGGTGGTGGGGCACTTAGTAGCTGCTGAAGGAAGGAAGGAAGGAAGGAAGGAAGGAGTGATTAATGATGCTAATTCCCATCTGCCCTAAATAATAAACATGGACAGTACGAGTGATCAAGTTTGACAGAAGTAGAATTTCAAAGCCATAAGGTACTTTAAAGCTTTCCCAATACAACTCATTAAAAAATTTAGAAAACAGCACCAGAGAAATAAAACGATTTATCAGAGATCATACTACTAGTTCATGGCAAAGAATAAAGAAAATCTAGCTCTTTTGGTTTAATGGTCTTCTCTATTTCTTCACTGGTTCTCTTAGCTATTCCCTAAGTTTAGCCTAGACTTCTTGAGTCTCTGGAGGACAGTCATAATTATATCTAAATTGTATTTAACTTATTTCTCCCAAGAAATGTTAACTAATGTCTAAAGAAATGATATCTTGATAGTTCATACACTAGCTCCAAGGACCCCCCCCAAAAATCTGAGACTGGCCACCAGACCAAATGACAATGACCCCCAGACTCAGGGGTCAGAGTACAGTGGGCTCCCAGGGTCTATCACCAATTGTCTTAAGCACCCAGCCCGCTACAGCCTCCTCTGTCCCATAGATGACGTGTTTCTCACATGCAGTTAATTTAATTTAATTTTTAAGATTTTTATTTATTTATTTATTTTTTATTGGGGTATAGTTGCTTTGCAATGTTGGGTTAGTCTGTGCTGTACAACGAACAGCATCAGCTATATGTATACATGTACCCCCTCCCTCTTGGACCTCCCTCTCACCCACTCCCCCCCATCCCACCCATCTAGGTCACCCCAGAGCACCGAGCTGATCTCCCTGTGCTATACAGCAGATTCCCACTAGCTATCTGTTTTACGCATGGCAGTGCACATACATGCAGTTAATTTTAACAGCAATCTAAATGCTCGTATAGCTGAGAGGCAATTCACGTCTTACAAAGGACATTATGAGCCTTTGTGGTATTGAACGGAAACATCACCTGGGTAGAAACGAGTGCTCAGCAAGCTCTTCTCAGCGGGCAGGTTTCTGCTTTCTCTTTGCCTTGTCCTCTTTCCCTAGGTGCCATTCCTTTCCCTAGCCAACAGGAAAAGCTGTGTTAGTGAGTATCCAAGTCCTTTCATGACCAAAGTTAATTTCTGCTCTTCCAAATTGTTAATTCCCAATCCTTTTTTCTAAATTCTTTTTTATTATAGAGGAAGAACACCAAATAAAGGAAAAGAAAAAGAAAAGAAAAAAGTCTGGAAAGAAGAAAAATTACTTGGAGGAGGAGCACCAAACTGAAGCTATTTAGGTTCAGAGATGCCACCTATGCTGCCACAGCTGCAGACGTTTCCCACCGATGATGTGGAGGGAGCAATCCATGGGAGCCACTTGCCCACAGTAAATAAGACTAAGGGATGATCAAGAAAATTAAAAGATGCACTTACTGTCAGACATGCTGGTCTCATAACCATTAATGAACTGAATTCCAGGGAAAGAGTTTTGTAATCTTTTTGTGACTCAGCTTTATTAAAAATATCTATTATACTTATTAAGAGCAATACATCATGGTAGGGGCAGTGAAATACACAAAGAAACATGTCCAAAGTGGTGACAACAATATGATAGTACAAAGGGTCAAAGAGCCCAAACAACATGTGTTAAAATTTGCTGAGAGAAACGACAATACATTTAATCACTTTTTTGAAACTTGAGACTCATAGAGTAATGCATAAGCCTTAATTCTCCTAGCACGTGATGGTGGAAACTACAATTAACTGTATTACTGCTTTTGTATCTGAAATAAACATGAAATAGAAGGAACACTACATATTTTTACAGACTTTAGTCGGAACATTTGAACTGTTTACATTTAATAGAAATAATATCATTGCTTTAGTGGATTTTAAAACAGCAGTGTTTAAGTTCTCCAAAGCAATATGGTTTAAGTGGCATGAGTCTTTGTAAACCTCTGATCCTAGTACCATGCAAATTTATAATGTGTAAGCACTCAGGGAAAAGTGTCATTCCATGTCTATTTTTTTCTAGAGTAAAATCAGTGCTGATAGCATCGTAGTGACAGGAAGGACTCCACCATACTACCAAAGATACCTAACCCGCATCTAGTAAGGATCGTAGCTTAGGTCTATACTGCTTCTTGCTACTGAGTTCCAGTCTTGTAAAAGACCCAATTCAGCCATACTTGTCCCTGCCCTGTACATTTTCCTCTCAAGCAAATGTCATAGGTACGTATGCATATTACTATCAACGTACTGTTTAGAAAAGTTACCCAAGCAGTCACTCAGGGCATAGGTCAGAATACTAAAAATCTTCAAGGGTGAATTAAGTTAGAGAGGGATAGAACAGATGCTTTAAAGACAAGCAGAACTGGATTTGAATATGCTCTGGGTTTTCCTTATTACATGTCCTTGAGCAAATCACTTCATTTCTTTGAGCCTTGGTGCTCTCCCTGGAAAATGAAGATTAAAAAAAAGACCTTCTTTGATGGATTTTTTAGAAGAACAATTATTGGAGTATAGTTGGTTTACAATGTTGTGTTAGTTTCAGGTGTACAGCAAAGTGAATCTGTTATACATATACATATATCCACTCTTTTTAAGATTCTTTTCCCATAGAGGCCATTACAGAGTATTGAGTAGAGTTCCCTGTGCTATAGAGTAGGTCCTCATTAGTTATCTCTTTGCTGGATTGATGGATGGTTGAGAGACAATTAATTCAGCGCCTGGGATAGTTGTTCAGTGAGGCTAGCTGTTATTATTAGAAAGCATTGATATTCCCTCAGACCTTCAAGTTTCCTTAATTGCACTGACTCGAAATGGGAAGCACTTAACAATCAATCAGTAATATTTTGGGGGCTTCCCTGGTGGCGCAGTGGTTGAGAGTCCGCCTGCCGATGCAGGGGACGCGGGTTCGTGCCCCGGTCCGGGAGGATCCCACGTGCCGCGGAGCGGCTGGGCCCGTGAGCCATGGCCGCTGGGCCTGCGCGTCCGGAGCCTGTGCTCCGCAACGGGAGAGGCCACGGCGGTGAGAGGCCCGCGTACCAAAAAAAAAAAAAATAATAATAATAATAATACTTTGGGCCAGATGGCCAAGCAGAGACATGAAATAAAATATCCCAATAGGTTCGTAGAATAACTGTCAAACCCCCAGGCCATTATTTTGTTACCTAGAGCATAACCAATCTATCAAATCAATTCAAGGTGCTTCAGAAGCAACTGTACCCCTCATCGCCTTTATTGTAGAACAGACATTGCACTAAAAATGAAAAGTATGCTATTTCATGTCTGCACAAAGTAGTAAAGAAACTGTCTCAGATAAATAGCATTTTCTTAAGCTTTACCCCAATCAAGCACAAATTTTTTTCAATCTTTTAACAAATTTTCCATCTTGTACTTTTTTTAGTGTTCTATCATTTCTTTCTGGTTTACAGCCAAAGTAATAATAAATGATTGAGAATCTTCTGAGTCTCCCAGAGACTGGAATGTATTGGTATTCTCTCAAGAAATCCTGTTCTCATAGCTTCAATTTCTGGATGCTTGATGAGAGAATTTGGATAAGTATATGAAACTTGGAATGTTTATTGTAATTCTAAGACCTTTTGGAATGCACCCACCACATATGCCTCCTGTTTTGATATGCAATTAATATAGGTTTAAATATATACTTGCCCTCTGAAATTTATTATAAATATATAGCTATAGATACCTTATTTTTTTTCCCTAATGAGAATGTTAGAAATAGACTTTGTTCAAACTCTAATCACACTTAACAAAAAAGTTCTCTTGATGTAACAGCAACTTTCAAGCAGCCACATACTAAAGAAAAATACCCTGCTTCTCTTCATAGCTTTTCCTTGTGCATCTCCAAAAAAACAACCTGCTTTTATTCAAATAGGTTTTCCATTTTGGGACGTGTTTGAAAGTAAAGGAGAGCTAAGAACTGGAGAAAGATGATGGATAAGAGTTGTATTTCAAACTCTTGCTCCTGAAAAAGTCAGAGCCCACACTGCAGTTAATGGGTCACTGTCCTGTCCACTCAGAGAATAGAAGCCAAACAGAGAAAGATGTTTGTTCAGGTAAGAGACTGAGTCCATCAAGAAAATAGGAAGAAAAGATAGGAGAGAGCGACTTAAAGACAACCTAGTGTTCCCTATAGGTAAACATTTTATTTTGTTTCACAATGGGTAGGAAAACAATCTACTGTTTGTTGTTTTCCCAGCTATCAGTATTTTAACTGATCAAAGACTAGGTATTTTATTTCTCTTTGGCCTGATTTGGGAAGAAAGGCCAAGGACAGGAATTCTGGGTCACTCTATTTCTAAGAAAATCTTTGTATTTCAGACACTCGTGATAGTGATAAAATACACAGATGAGTTCAAAATGCTACCTCTGCATTTATGCAGCCAAATAAAATAATCATTATCTACTGACTTGAAAACTGAAGTAAATGTTTCTAAGAGTAAAACCAACAATGCATTATTTGTGCTACCTGGAAATAAAGAATAACTAAATTTTACAAATAATACAAAAGCCAACTTTACTCAATGGTTTTGAACTTCTTTCATACTTAATCTATTATTTGAAGAGTAACCAGAAACTAGACCAACTAGCTTAAGTTTTAACTTTTTCCTCTCTCAACCCTATGTGCTTCTGGAAAAGACATAAAAGTACAAAGAAAAGACTAGAAGGCTTGTAGAAAATAAAAAATGGAAAGGAAAAGATGAAAAGACAAGAAAGGTGTGTTTTTTCCCAGTCTCAGACTGTCTTGTACAATTCAGAAGTGACTCTTCACTGCCCAACCTGTGTGCCCACCTGAACCCCACATGCCATGCTACTGTGCTTGGGTCTTTTGTCTTCTAGCCACTGATTTTTCTCCCAGAAATCACATGTTGCCCCTGCCCCCCGGAGTGAGAAATATCTCCAGTGCTCCATCCATTCATTTTCCAATCACTGCGCAAAACTAACAAAAGCTACTAGAGGGGCTAGAGGTTTATTTAAAAATACTGTTGGTATCAATTAAGTTATGAGAACATCAAGCCATGGGTGCACTAGGGAATTTAAAAGAGAACACGGGATGCAGCAGCATGTATTTTCAACCACACTTCAGGGCTGGGCAAGGAGGACTTAAAGGAGCCCCAGACCAAAGACGCCAAGTAGGGATGAAGAGGACCACCACCCGCCATTGACCGAGGCGCAGCGTTTAGGTTTCACTGGGATTAGTTGACTTCAATTACAAGGTGGTTTTCTAGGTCCCATTGTCCTCATCTACAGTTTGCAAAAGAATTAGCCATATAAAAAATGATTTGGGTGACTATTTTCTCAACTCTCCCAGAGGTAAGCGATAGCTAGTGCCATCTAATTGCATAGGCTAGTGCTTCATTCATTACGTTAATCGGTACCTTAGGGAAGGTGTTGACAAACTACCACCACACAGGCAAAATCCAGTTGCCCAACTTGTTTTTGTTAATAAAGCTTTATTGTAACACAGTTATACTCATTCATTTATGCATTGTCTATGGCTTCTTTTGAGCTACCATGGTAGAGTTGAATCGTTACAGCAGAAATCACACAGCCTTCAAAGCCAAAAAATATTTACTACCTGGTCCTTTATAGAATAAGTTTGTTGACCTCTGCCTTAGATAATTAGAGTTTAATTCTTTCATAGAATGCCAGACAAGAAATGCTGCTGGTATATGACTGAAGCAAAAAATAATAATAATCCAAGAAAGAAGCTGTCAGTCTCTGAAAGTCTACCTCAGATTTATGCGGGGTTGGGGGGAATGAAAATTGGAAGGACTATCTAGATGTGTAGAAAAACTTCAACACTCTGAGGTGGTAACACTAAGTAAAAGTTTTTTAAATCTCTGTCCATTCTTTCTATACTTATTTGCATGAGGTTTATGTTGGTAAATGTTTCCAATAATTTCTCTCCTATTAATTTTTCATTTAATTATCATCTTCAGTTTTTTTTTCTTTTAATCCGATGTGTCATGTCATGTTTGTCCTTGCTCTAGTCATTTCACCTTATTGAGAAGCTGATTTAGAAAATGCTATTTCTCCATGTGTTCCTTGGAATTCATTCAACTTTTGAGAATATGACAATCTTCCTAGGAAAGAAGTCTTATGACATAGAAATGTAACACATGATGTTGTTGAAGGTGTGGAGAAACAAACACCTTTATGCGTGATTGATGAAATTATATGTTGGTACAATCTCTTTGGAAAGCAATTTAGCAATATCTAATGAAATCACAAAGGCACGTCCCTTTGACATAGCATTTCTACCTTTAGGAAATTATCCCAGAGATCCATATTACCTAAATATTTTTAAATGATGTTTCCAGATTGGTGACCACGTGGAGACTTGGGGAGAGTGGTGTGCTCACAGAGAACACAGAAGCTTCATGCCCTTTCCCCATGCCTTGCCCTATGCATTTCTTCCATCTAATTGGCCTGAGTTGTATTCTTTTATAATAAAATGGTAATCTAGTTTTTTAAAATAGGTATGTAAAAGGTTATCCTTTGCAGTATTTTCTTTTTACCAAAAGATTGAAAACAACCAAAATATCTCTTGGTTGGGGGCTTAGTTAAGTATAGTAAGGTACGTACATATCTTCCACACACAAGGGGAATACTGTGCAAACATTAAATAAAGAATGAGATACACGTTTACATACTAATATGGCAAGTCATTTGTTTATTTATTTAACAAAACCTTATTGAGCACTTACTGAGGTGTGTTTTTTCCCAACTTCAGACTGTCTTGTATAATTCAGAAGTGACTCTTCACTACCCAACCTGTGTGTCCACCTGGACCCCAACTACTGTTCTAGGCAAAGAGAATACAATGGACAAAACTAAGTTTCAGCTTACGTGGGGTGCCGACAATAAACAAATAGGAATGGATATATCAATATTGTGTCAATGGGGTAAAACCAAATGTAAGGAGGATGGGGGGGCAGGATTGTCGCATTTTATTTAGGGCTGTCAAGGAAGTTCTCCATGTTAACGTGGCATTTGAGCAGAGATCTGAAAGAAGTGAGGCAATTAGCTATGCAGCTATCTGGGAAAAGAACCATCCAGGGATAGAGGACAGGTACAAAATCCTTGAGATATGTTCAAGGTACAGCAAGGAGGCCAGTGTGGCAGCTACTTGATGATAAGGCTGACAGGTACGAGAGGAGATCTGAGAGTCTGTGGGAGGAGGACAATTAGGCCATAGTGTACACTAAGGCAAAGAAGGCGGCCGCTCTGAGTATGATGGGGAGCCATCAAAGGGTCCACAACAAATGGGTAATATGATGTGACTTTGTTTTCCCAAAGGCTCATGCTGGTTGATCTGTTAGTCAAAAGGCTCTTTCTTTAATAGAAACAAGAGATGACACGGGCTCAAACCAAGGTGTTAGGAGAGGAAGTGGTAAGATATATTTGGATTCTGCATATATTTTAAATGATATCAAAAAATCATTGCTGAATTAAGTGTTAAGAGTAATGTGTGCTTTAAAAAATAAATGGGGGTGATATAGATATATCACTCTTTGTAAATACACAAAACCTCTGGGAGAATAAATAAGAAATTGGTAGCTTGACTTGCTCCTGATAAGAAGAACTAAGGGTCTGGGGAATAAGGGTGGGAAGGGGGCTTTTCAAAGTACAGAATTTTGTGTCTTTTTAACTTTGAACCGTGTGATGCATAAATTATTTTTTTAATTAATTATTTAAATTAAATTTTTAAAATTAAAAACACTGTGACCTTTGATTGGTATGGACTACATCTTCATTTACTAGCCCTGCAAAAATGACTAAAGGGAAAACAAAAAAAAACATTGAATCAACCCTCAAAGGTGTTCTTCAATAGTTCTTCCTTCAAGTTCATTTTTCTAAAACAAAAAAGAAATCCAATTTGAGTTACCAAATATAAACTTTTATTCCCTTAGAATTTGCCACTTACTTCCTATTGTAACTCTCTTCAACCTTTGGCAATTCTTACTTTATTTTCATTTAATTTATCTTTTAGCTACCTACAATTGTTGCCTAACATTTAGAAATACACAAAGCTCTCCACAGTACATGGAAAATAAAGTATACAGCCAAATTTGATAAGGATTAATGAAGACTTTAAAGTTTGGGAAAGTATTATTTCGACATGAGAGCAATTCATATGATATATGATAAATACTGAGCGATAGAAGAACCACATCTATTTACCCTTAATATGAAGACTGAATTAGTCAGGGTAAGCTATGCTATGCTGTTGTAACAAAAATACAAAAAAGGAAGAAGAAAAATCTCAGTGGCTTGAAACAATATATTATTTCTCCTGTAATAGTTAAATATGATTGACAGTTTGGTTTGTGGGTGGGCGAGTTCCTCAGAGGTCCCAGAGGGAACTCAGAGACAAGGCTATTTCCATCTCATGGATTACACTTCAACACCTGTCGGACGTGAGAAGAAAGGAGGACTGTGGGTGAGACGATTTTATGGACCAGATCCGAAAATGCATACATCACTTCCACTGATTTTTTATTGGCCAGAACTGGTGATACGACATACTACCTAGCTGCAAAGGAGCTGGGAAATACATCTTCCCATATCTTCAAGACAAAAAGAAAATGACTTGGTAAACATATAGTACTGTCTCTGTCCCATTAAAGAATCAAGAAAACACACAACTTAAATACATTTCAGTAATGATTTTACTTAATGCTGCCAAACTCCAAATACTCTGCCATAGATTATTACTATTATCAGAATATCCACATGTGCCTCAAGTGGGTATTCTGGAAATCTATGCAAAGATGCCATTTTAACTTATGTCTTCCTTTAAGAATGTCTTTCTTCTAAAGAAACATTCTTCTGAGCTTACTTAAGTGGATTCTCAAAACCTCTCAGATTTTCGGGCTAACCCTCCTACATTTCCAACAGCCAAATATGCACTCAAGAAATAGATAAGCAAGTATAAACTGTTTGAAAATTGAGTGAAATCTTTATCAATTTAATAAAGTATGATAGTGAAAAATAGTGCATAACATTCATGCACTATACAAACTTTCATATACAAACTCCCATATACTATTCTGAATTAACTTTTTGTATATGTGCATTATTTCCTTAATGAAATTGTAAATGTCTTGCAGAAAAAGAACACTGTTTTCCTTTTTTTTCTACAAGTGTTTTTTTTATGTAATCAGTTGGCTTTAGCTAACTGATACAAAGATATTTATTATCTACCTGAAAGGACCTCTCCTCTTCTAAACTTCACTTCAACATTTACCTTTATCACGTAAAATATGAGTAAAATATATTAAATTAAACTTGTTTCAGTTATACGTTTATTTATTAAACAAATATTTATTGTGCACCTACAATGTGCCAGGTATTGTGGGGAGTGATAGGAACAAACTAGGGAAGAGACAGGTGTGATTCTACCCTCATGGAATTTATGGGCTTTAAGAGACATAAACGGATACTTATAATATATTGTGATAAATGTGTATGCTGTCCAAAGCGCAGTGAATTCGGGAGTCCTTGGGAGGGGAAAAGAGAGAGAATAGGAAGAACTTCCTGCAAAAGTTCTGCTTGAAATAATTAACAACAACTCAACACACAGTACTGGGTTAAATTAGGTCCCAAGACTTTATCATTACAAAGTCAATCTCATTCTTGTCAAGGAACCTAATGTTATACCTTATGCTAAGGAATATATTCAGTGTTTTCTCTCCTTCCAGCAAGATTACAGACTGCTGACAAAGTGAGTGCTTTCTTTTGTTTTATCTATTTGTAAAGTTACAACATGGCCTTGCAGCTCAGGCGGATCGACAGTTAGACCACTCTACACATTTTAAATCTTATAATCAATGAGCTTGATTATTAGTAACTTGATATAGTTATACCTTCAACATGCAACTATCTGAATTCATCAAAGCACAATGCGTTGCTTAAGCTTATATGGTCAATCATTAAAAGTGTATTTTCCATTTAATTTCTCAGATTTAAGGTAAAACTGCATTATAGACAGACTTCCATTTTTAAAATGTTTAATCCCATCCTATCATAACTCAATACCTGAGAACCCAAAATAATGAATTTAATTCCTGATACTAGATTTAAAAAAAAAATTTAATTAACATGACTGCCACCAAAATTTAAAACTATTTTTTCACTGTTACATGGCCTTTCCCTATAGTATATAACGTCTATATTATTAGTTTGTTAGAGCTTCCATAACAAAATACCACAGACTGGGTGGCTTTAACCAACAGAAATGTGTTTTTTCTCTGTTCTGGAGGCCAGAAGTCCAAGGTCAAGGTGTGGGCAAGGTTGGCTTCTCCTGAGGGTCGTGGGGGAAGCATCTGTTCCAGGCCTCTGTTTGTGGCTGCCCTACCACTGCCTCTCCACAGGGGTGTCCCTCTGTGTCCTGGTGCCCTGTCGTCCCTTCCTCTTCTTGTAAGGACACCAGTCCTACTGAATTTGGGCATCCCTCTGATGGCCTCATGTTAACTTAATCACTTCTTTAAAGACCTTCTCTCCAAATAAGGTTATATTCTGAGGTGCTGGAGGTTGGAATTTCAACATATGAATTTCAGGGCATGCAGTGGGGAGGGGATGAGGACACAATTCTGCACATAACAACATCCTAAAATGGTTTCCATTTCCAAAGATAGAAGACGTTAAGTACATTAATACTACCGCCCGCCCCCGGAGGCTTACAGGGCTCCCAAAGGCAATCTGTAAATAAGTGGACAGTTACATCAGAATCACTAGGGAAGCATTTTAAGAATGCAGACTCTCAAACCTCACCCCTGCCCCACCCCAGAAGTGTGATTTGTTAGGTGTAAAGTGGAATCTGGGAATGTGTAGTTTTGCAAAGTCCAGGAGACTCTGCCATGCTGCCAAATCTAGGAAGTCCTGTTCTATGGAGTCTCTCCTGCCTTGAGACATCGATGCAAGAGAACGCTTGCGGGGGCTTGTCACTGCTCATACAAAGCTTCAAAAAGGACAAGTAATTAGAGGCCAGATGGCAGAAGACTTTAAAATATTAAATTCACAGCAAGGAAACCATAAACAAGACGGAAAGACAACCCTCAGGATGGGAGAAAATATTTGCAAAGCAATGGACAAGGGATTAATCTCTAAGATGTGGCACATATATACAATGGAATATTACTCAGCCATAAAGAGGAACAAAATTGGGTCATTCGTAGAGATGTGGATGGACTTAGAGTCTGTCATACAGAGTGAAGTAAATCAGAAAGAGAAAAACAAATATCGAATATTAACACGTATATGTGGAATCTAGAAAAATGGTATAGATGAACATATTTGCAGGGCAAGAATAGAGATGCAGACATAGAGAATGGACATGTGGACACGGCGTGGGAAGGGGAGGGTGGGACAAATTGAGAGATTAGGTTTGACATAAATATACTACCATGTGTAAAACAGATAGTGAGTGGGAACCTGCTGTACAGCACAGAGAGGTCAGCTCGGTGCTCTGTGATGGCCTAGATGGATGGGATTGGGGGGGTGGGACGGAGGTCCAAGAGGGAGGGGATATATGTATACACATAGCTGATTCACTTCATTGTACAACAGAAACTAACACGACAATGTAAAGCAACCATACTCCAATAAATTTTTTTTTTAATTAAAAAGAAATTAAATTCGGAAACTAAAAATTTTTTAATGACTTTAATTAGTAAAGTGGTCAAATTGTTAATGAAGTAAGAAGAACCTTCCTACTCACACTGAAAATTTCAAATGAACTTTCAGGGAGGAAAAAGGTATTTTCCAAAGGAGAGGTAGAAATAGGCTCAAAAATCATAAATACAGGGTTTCCCTGATGGCGCAGTGGTTGGAAGTCTGCCTGCCGATGCAGGGGACGCGGGTTCGTGCCCCGGTCCGGGAAGATCCCACGTGCCGCGGAGCGGCTGGGCCCGTGAGCCGTGGCCACTGAGCCTGCGCGTCCGGAGCCTGTGCTCCGCAACGGGAGAGGCCACAGCAGAGGGAGGCCCGCGTACCGCAAAAAAAAAAAAAAAAAAATCATAAATACAAAATTTGTAGGTATGGATAGACATCCATACACCTCAGACCGCAAATTTACATTTATAGGGGAATTGATGAAAATTTCAACCTCAGAGGTTTAATCTTGGGGTTTCTGTGTCCCCTCACCCAGTTCCTTGGAAACATTCCAAGCAGTATTTTAGGATCTTAGGCAGTTGTGTATGTTTGGGGGTGGGAAGTGTTGCTTGAACGAATATCTCTTAATATTACCTAGGTTCTTCGAAAGAACTAGTAACTCTCTTAATACATGGCAGAGGAAATTCGAATTGCTTCTTGAGGGTCCACGTGAAAAGCAGCAGAGCCCTGACTGTAGAGGTCCCTAAGGTGGCAGCCATGGAGGATCAACCAACATCTTTTGAGCAAAGGACTCGGAATTGCCTTACGCGTCCTTGCACTAGAAGCAGGGCTGTGGGCGGGAGACGGGAGGGGCGGGGAGGATGACAATATGTGCATTTCAAAAATGACGAAAAAGGGAATTCCCGGTCAGTCCAGTGGTTAGGACTCTTCGCTCTCGCTGCCGGGGGTCCAGGTTTGATCCTTGGTCGGGGAACTAAAATCCCACAAGCTGTACGGTGCAGCCAAAAAAAAATGTAAAAAAGACAAAAAAGAAGAAATAATAAAACAGCTTATGTTTTCAACAGACACATTTTAAATTAAAGCCTGGAAAAGAGAGGATGACCTTGGAGTTTTCTAGAAAGAAATAGAACATGCCCATCGTCCCCCTGACAGTCCTGGAATCAGTTCCATGTCTTAACAAAAGAAAGAAAAAAAAAACAAGAAAGAAAGGAAGGAAGGGAGGGAGGAAGAAAGAGAGAGAGAAAGAGAAAGGAAGAAAGAAAGAAAAGAGAAAGAAAGAAAGAAAGAAAGAAAAGAAAGATAGTCTTCTTAAAGGCACAGTGCAGGAACTGAGTGATGACTTGTCAGCCGCAGCACACACTTTTTTATTAAGAAAAAATGTCTTTACACTTAGGAAAAAACCCCCAAAGCACAAGTCATTTTGTTGTTGCTGCTATTCTTACTGTGGCTTAATTAACAAAACTCTAAACAACTTAGATGGCATGGAGAACACATGTCAGCACCCTGTAGACCAATTTATACAGGCTTCTCAGCTCTGCACTTTACTTAACGTTATGGGTCAAATAAGAGTAATTTCACCAATTGTATCCTAGTATCACGCTGTAAGAAAAGAATTCCAAAAAAAGGATCTGGAATTCTGATTAAGTATTCCAATTAAACTATTGCTACAAATACAACAATATATCTTCCTTGGCCTAATGATATAAGATATTTAAAATTAACTGTCTAAAAAGAACATCCATCTTAATTTCTCAGTATAATAGGTTGCTGGATATAAACTGATTTGAGTTAGATATTTTTTTCCAGGTTTCCTAAATTGGATTATAACATTTTGCCTCTTGTGCATTAGAGATTAGAAACCTCACATTAAAAACTAGGCTTCATGCCACGTACCAAAAGAAAATCCTAATCGGTCCCAGTTTCTCTTCAGTATTTCTTCCATTACTCATCAAATGACTTTCCTTTGTCTTTTCACATACTTTTGAAACTCCCAGGACCTTAGAGATCTAATGCATCCACTCCTGCCCGTAGCCTCACCACCTGAGTCACAGCTACACTCACTTCTCATCAGACACAGAAGGGCGTCTCCCAGCAGCGCTGGCTCTTTCCCATTGTTCTCCACCGAGGAATCAGAGTGATCTGCTCAAAACTTTGTCAGCTGCCGCATAGCACAGGGAGATCACCTCTGTGCTTTGTGACCATGAGAGGGGTGGCATAGGGAGGGTGGGAGGGAGGGAGACACAAGAGGGAAGAGATATGGGAACATATGTATATGTATAACTGATTCACTTTGTTGTAAAGGAGAAACTAACACACTATTGTAAAACAGTTATACTCCAATAAAGATGTTAAAAAAATAAAAAAAAAAAAAAAAAAAAAAAACTTTGTCAGCACTCACCCTCCTTCCGGTCAGCCCAGCCATCCACAGACATTCTCCAACCCACAACAGACACACCTTAAACCTCTTCAGTATCTTTCCACCATGCTCATGACACAGCTAAAACCCCTTGACGCAGCCAGCAAAGCCCTACAAAACCCGTGCCTTGTGAAGTCTCCTCCTCCATCGCAGTCCATCCCAGTCCATGCTCACCTTCACTCCCAGTCTTGGCCCCCTGACCACCTTGAAGTCCCTGGCACTCCCTAGGCTGTGTCCACCTTCTGCCTGCAATGCTTTCACCCCTCTTTGCCTACTCATCATTCAAGGTACTTTTTCAGAGACGCCAATGCCCTATGTTTTGCATGAATCCCCCGTAAATTCTATTTGAATGTCCTGCTGATAGGGAAAGCTAACATTCACACGTGGCAGGTTTTTAACTTGTAATACACCTGAATCTATCTGTAACCTACGCAAGAGCAGTGATGGCAAACTGCGTGAGACTCAGATGGGGAAATGTCTGCCAGGCTCACGCGTGGGAATGAGAAGGTGTGGCTAACCAGCCAGTGTGTGAAGGCTGACTTGAGCCTATTGCAAAAGCTGTCTGTCATTACCCTGCATCAAGGTTAGGAAAGGGACCTCCCGTTGTTTGATCTCTTGAACTGGAAGTGCATCTAAAGAAACCAAGCCCCTCATCCACCTGAAAAACAGGTGCACTCATGGATGTCAAGGAGGAGGAGGGAGAGAGAGGGAGGGGGGAGAAGAGTTTTCTTTCTCTTCTACTGGTCCTGAAGTTTTTCCAAGAACTCAGACATTTGTAAAAGGCCCTCTGATGTCTTATCAACGTTTACTTATCTTTCTTAGTTATTGATGGTGTCAGGGAACAATGGTTAAATAAACCTCATATCATTGTTTTAGTGTCTCTTAAATGAGTGGTAGAAGGTTTGGGAATTTGGTCAATAGACTACATTTTTCCTCAGTAATTTAGTAAAGACTGTTTAAAGCATCTGTAGAGACTGGCAGTACATTGACTTGTAAATTTATTGAGGCTTCTGTGTACTGCTTTGGGTCTTGTCTTAACGGAATATATCAAACAGTGAACTTGGTGGTGAAATATTCATTCATTTATTTGACTTTGAGGGAAGAACTGTGATGATTTATTTCTTCTTTGAAAGCATGATGTGTATAATCTGAATAAAATATCATTGAAAACTGGATTTCTCTGAACCTAGGAATACATTCTATTTTTCACTTCAGTATAAAATGACTGTCAACAAAAAAAAGAATAAATAAATAAATAATAATAATAATAAATGAGTTTCTGTCAGGATCAGAGGGTTCACAATAAATCTTACTAGATTACATTAATATCACAAAGCTTACTAATGGAAATCTACTGTTTTTAATTTAAATATCTTTAATTTCTTTTTAATTTCCAGGCTTTGATAATTTATCAAATAAACCACCATGCTTTTTTTCCTATCTGCAAAATGACTGTTTTAAACTAGATTTGTGAGGACTCATAAGCAAAAAAAAAAAAAAAAAAAAAAGGATACAAACTCAAATTCTATAACTGGTAACCTGATAGCTAAAATCAACAGTTCCTGGAATAGAAATGTCAAATAGCTAATGAAAATAAGAGCGTGGAGTTGTAACAGATGAAACCACACATGCACTGAAGTCTCTAACCTTATAGCTGCAGCTCACCTTGCAAAAGCCTGTCATTTAAAAAATCAACCATATGTATAGCATGAAACTGAAAATTAAATGAGTTTTTAAAAATATAAAGGAAAGATCTATTAAAATGTGGTTATCACCATCATAATGGTAATGACAGAGTAATTCCAAAGACATTTTTGTGATGATTTGGAGGCATAAAGTAGTTAAAATTTTTCTAATAGCGACAAATTAATCATTTTAATAAGATCAAGATTAGCTATTTTACCTACCATTTCAGGCTACTATATACTAAACCACACTGTCACTTTACTATTTAATCTTGCAAGGCCTTAATGTGAGGGACAAGAAATTTCATATGTGATGTGGAATTGTATTATGGCTCAGAAAGGGGGAAAACTTCACATTATTTATATAAAATGCATTTGGAGAGAATAAATAATTAAGATATTACATTCTACCTTGTATTTGGCTGTGCAGTAGCTTTTTAAAAAATAAAAATGTATATTAATAATAAAGATGAAGATCATAATTCATAGCCAATTCCCACTAACTGTTGGGACGTGCAAAGATTGTCATGTATATAAAACTCAGTGACTGGCCCACAGGAAAAGATCAGGAAAGGGTAGCCATGGTCAGAATCCATCCTATGAAATAGCTTGATAGCGTTTCTATGCCCATGGTTTAAATTCAGTTTTCAGGGCAGTTTTGTTTGTGTTAGTTAAATTCTTTATTCCTTCTATACAACAAAAAACAGAAAAATAGAATTCTTCTTTAGAACTATTTCTTCATTGCTCCAATGAAATGCCATAAACTTTTTATACGTAGTAGATACCAAAAAGGACCTCTAGGATCACTCAAATGCCAGGGAATTTAAACTCCTTTTCCCGTTCCCCTACATCATGAGCAGTGAGGAAAGATTTTATTTTATTTTTTGTGAAGTGATATTGCTTCGAAGATCTTGGAAATATGAAAGCAGCTGGAAAGCATAATGGAAATAAAACATGCAAGCCAACAGCCCTGACCACCAATACTAACACCAACGCATTCACTCCTGTTTAGTCAGCATGAAAACCAGGCAGAACAGCTGATGGAAAGCTGGAAAGCTTCCCTTTATTTGGAACAAGGGAGGACTATTCAAACGACTAAGGTGCTCAGGACTGTGTGTGTGTGTGTGTGTGTGTGTGTGTTCAAACGACTAAGGTGCTCAGGACTGTGTGTGTGTGTGTGTGTGTGTGAGTGTGTGTGTGTGTGTGTGTGTGATCAGGACAACAATATCGTCGGTTATATGATAGGAGGAAAAAGGAGCAATTGTGCATTTTTAACTAATTGGCAAACTTCTCAGCCTAAACTTCAAGACTGTGATTTCATTGGAGCTGTGATTAGTCCACTAGAGACGGCCACAGCTCTGTTTACGTTGGCTGTTTCATGCCTTCTTGCAGTATCTTTATCATCATGGATGCTGTTATTCACATTAAAAATAAGCACACCTTAAAGTCAAAGAAAACGATGCCAAAAGGGAGTAGAAGAAAACCAAAAAGAAGTACGTGAAATACACACTAGCCGGGAAACAGAGGAAGCAGTCCCTACTTAAAAGAATTATACTAGTTACCTGGTGTAACCATTCTATTCCTGTAACCACACAGGACTTGGTATATTCTCCATGTATACAAGAGAATCATTCAGGAATTGTCACTGTCACAAACTGATGAAGAAAACTTGTAGTTGATATCTTACAAATATTTTCAGCATCACTCTGCTTTTACCAGCTTTGATTTGCTAAGGACTGCCTCCTGATCCCAGCATCTACCTGGAGAGATATTAGAAAATCTCACCCACTCAAGCCACGGCCAAAGCACCTTCTATATTTATTAACAGGAGTAATAAATGCTGATAATAGATAACTACAGGCAAAAAACTACAGCCCTATAAAAGTTCTCCTGCTTATTCAAATGTCACCTGTGACTGAGTTTTGTTGGAGGTCACTCAGCTTGCTAAAGGATCATGGGGATGGGACTTCATGGACTGGAACCAAAAGGTAAGTCTGAAAAGCCACAAGTGCAAACAAAAAATGGTTCGGTTAAAGTCAACTTTTTTTCACGTTGTCAGTAGCATTTCAGGTCCACCTTTGTTTCCTCAAAATCTATGTATAGCCAAGTCCTTAGCAGCATTGCCTGGAGAAGAATACAATTTTAGTGCTCAGCAATTTTCTAATTTTTTCAACCTTTTTCACGATTCTGTACTCACCTCAGTCCAGAGTAAACACACTCTGACTTCAACTATTTTGCTCTCCAAGCAATTAGAAGCAGAGAACATAATTTTTTAGCAAAATCTGTTTTCACTTTATGAGAACAAAGATCACATTAATCTCAATATAAAAACAGGAGGAAAACAGGGAGGTCTTAACTTCTCACGCAAAGGTCTGCGATGCCCTTGTGGAAGTATCCTATGATGTTAAGAAATAGTCAATGAAATGACTTGTTTGTCTTCTTTCTATTTTCCCCCTCTAGCTGCTCTCATGTTTACTTAAAATAAGACTCTGGATACTCACGGTCGCTTTCATATTTTTGTTCTCTAAAATTTGAAGATTTTAATTTGGAATTTTGTTATAACCTAACTATATAACTGTGTTCTTATTAAAACTGCACTGTGTGCTTTAGGTTGTAGCTAAGTCAATGTACTGTGCAGCCCTGATATGCAAATGAGGTTTCAACATATTCTTTTCTATCCTGGTCCCCATCTTTCAGGCTGCTCAGCCAGACTTACTCCAGATCCTAGATCCTAGGCTTTTCTTCTTCCTCCTTTTTACCCCTAAGTGACAACTCTATCTAAAACTGTCAAGTGAGTTATCTGAGTTTTTCAAAATAAGTAGCGTAAGTATGAATAGCACAAAACCATTCAGCACAAACTAGCCATTTCATTCCATTCTACGCTGCTTTTACAATGCCTTCCTGTGTGGGGTGGAGGGCAGGGAGGTGGTGACAGCAGTGACCTCAGGGGATTAGCTTACTTTCTTCTTTATTCATCTTTGATTAGCCCGCCTGCTGTTTCCTTGACAGAACTTCTCCATTGTATATCTCTTTGTACCTTTAAGAACTAATCTGCGTTTTACAAGCCCACTTTGTGTTCAGAGACTAAAGCAAAAGAAGTTTGTTTTGTGATGCGATTAGCAACTTTCTCATTGTAATAAGAATGGGGGCAGAATTTAGTAAGGGTACAAATTTGCATCTCCTTTCACCTCCCCTCCATGACCCATTCACTTAAAGAAGGAAAAAACTGAAGGGAAATATGTCTGGAACACCATCTTTTTTCTTCCTCCCCAGTGAACATCTAATAGTTATTTCTAAAGCCAAAAGATTTGAATCAAGCCTTTCTGTGACCATTACATTAATTGAAAGTAATGACAATATTAATGCCAAACTACCCTAATTCCTTGAAACAAGGAATAGCGTCAGTGAGATTCGGCAGGAGAGAGGAAGGATGTCCTAAAAAGAGGTCAAACCCCTTTCCTTCAGTTTCTGATTCATTACCTGGGGGGTAAGGAGGAAGGAATTAAGCACTTGCAGGAGGAGTAAATTAAAAACATTTTACTGGGGTATTGGTTGTTTTGTTTTGGGGTGGAGATTTTTTTCTTTCTTTCTTTTTTTTTAAGGATATTTCTTTGGAAATACCCTGACCAGTGTGCAAATATATGTTAATTATATGTTATAACAAAAAATTGAGAACAACACAGGGGTGTACTTGTAAATGGCGGGGTGGAGGTGAAGGTGGGGAAAAGGAAGGTGATCCTCACGCAGTATTTGCCAGTTTCCATGGTATACGTACCCCTACCATGGCTGGTTTCAAGCCACTAACATGATGTCAGCTGGGCACAGAGTTAGGAAGAGATGTGACAATAAGCTCTTACCAGCTGCTATAAACAACCTTCAACATACCACTGGGACGACAGTTAATGCCCACTGGATAAGCTTTGTTTATAAAGTGAGGTACATGTATACAGTATTATAGTATTACTGGCAACATTGTGCAACCCTGAAAAGAATGTGATAGAAATTGCTAATTATAATTGTTGAGGAGGAAGAAAACTTTCCTCTACCATTCTAGGTTCTTCTGGCTGGTCTAAGAATTAAATTAACAAGAGACAGATTAACAGGAGAAAATTAAATTTATTTTCATCCATATGGGAAACTCACATACACGAGAGGTTTTGAAACAGAAAGGTAAAATGAGACATATATGCCATCCTGAGCTAAGGAATGGGATGGGGACCTGGGGCTTCTAAGGGCGGGAGGGTCATTCACTGGACGATAAGGAGAGCAGATGTTGGGTTGCTAGATGTTTCCCCTGCCATATACATGGGGCCTCTTAGATAAAATATATCTCCCAAATAACTTTCTTCTGGGAAAAATCCCCAATTCAATTTCTTCTAGGTAGTTGAGGGGAGGGCAGTAGTTTCTCTTGAACATGCAGGGTCTCGTTGCCTTGAGCTCAAAATAATCCTCATGCAAAAGTGGCACATTTGGAGAAGTCTCTTCTGAACGCCTACACTATTAATATATATATATATATATAGTATATTATTGGGATATATAATATAGTTTCCCCTGCTACCTGAAAGTAGAGCATTCCTGTGAAACTTCTCATAAGCCAAAATGGAGTAAAGTGAAGAAGCAATTACCTTAGGACACGTCTTGCTAATGGGTGCACAAAATAAATCAAGTTAAAGCACAGAGGCTCACAGACACAGTTCAAAGCTACGGCAGCCTGACGCTGAGATGCCGAGGGCGTTTCCGGGGGGAGGAGCTTGGCGGTGTCACTCCCACTGTTCGGGGCGCTTGCCGCCCTGGAAAGGCTCACTGCTGAACAAATGCTGACCGCTATCGTCACTTTTCTTCTTTTTTCATAAAAGCAAAAATCCTCTTCAGATTTCTTTTGGTTAGCAAAACAGCTGCTAATGTAGGTCTTTCATAAAAAGCTAAGTGACATAAAGCAAACTTTCAAAAAGTGGGGAATACCTGTAATATGAAAAGAATTTCAAGGTGGATATGACTCAATAAGAAAAAATAAAATTCTCTATAAGTCTCATATCTATCACATTGATACTGGTGAGGAAAAAATCACGAATTTCTCTACGGCAGAAAAATCAAAGTCAGAATTAAAACACACACAACAGGCCTCCACACGCCCTGCTCTGCGGTAGGCCTCTCCCAGCGTGCCGTGTGCACCTGCGTGTATATTGACCAGACCTCCTCAAGGCAGGAGGGTGTAAGCAACCTTGAGAAAAATGGTCCCCGTCTTCTCCTTAGGGAACTGTTGACCGAAACTACCCGCTTGGCCAGGCATGACGATAACCACGTGCATCGAGCTGACTCGTGATAGGAGGTCCCGGCAGGGAACACAGTGCTGCCTCTGAAAACTGGGAGAATTTGGGAGGGCCTGAAAGGAGGCAGGACACGCCAGCCGGTAGTAAGCCTTGTAAAACTCACCCAGAAGAATCCGGGAGGGGCCAAAAGGAGGAGGGAGGAGATGATATGTCCTGCCAACCTCCCAGAAGCCCTCACGCTGGAATCCATCTTGGCTGAGCGATGCGCGCGTCACCAGAAAGGACCGTGAGTCAGACCAAATACGGGCCGAGGAAGATGATGGGCCGGAGACAACCTGGAAACTAACCCCAGTACCATAAAACTTGAGACTGCAAGCCACACGACAGAGCAGGTCTCCTGGGGTCCCTTACCCTGCGCTCACTGCCCCGGCACCCCTTCCCAATGAAGTCTTTTGCTTTGTCAGCAAGTGTGTCTCCTAGGACAATTCATTTCTGAGTGTTAGACAAGAGCCCACTCTCAGGCCCCGGAAGGGGTCCCCCTTCCTGCAACATTCTGACACCAGCATTGTAATTTTAAGATTATTGTTCCTTTCTCATCCTATACAAGGGGTTGCATTGACCTAAAATCTCGCTCTATACGTGCCTACCTGAACAAAACATCTCTGATGAACTTTATGTGTAATGTTAACCTGTCAATTTGATGCATAATTCTTTGTCTCAAAAAGGTATAAAACTGCATTTCTAACTCTTGTCCAATGGAACAGTCCTCAGAGCTTCTGAGAGTCTGTCTCCCAGGTTATAATCCTTAGCTCGGCTCAAATAAAATTCTCTTTTTTTGTTCTTCTTAACTTGATTGTTAATTGAATTTTCATTGACAATACATAATGCAAATTACATAAGCATAAAAAGTGGCTAACTTTAAATGAAAACTTAACGTAAGCCACGTGTACAGAGCGTCTTATGTGTCATTTCATTGACTATTCCCAACACCTTCATAAGGTACGTATATTATTATCATCCCTTTAGAAATGAGGAAACAGAGCATTAGCTAGTGAACGGTAGAGTCAGAATTTAAGACCGCCAGACTTCAAAGCCCAAGCCCTTAATGAGTCCTCTTCCTATATGTGCTACTAAATGTAAATACACAGGAGGACACATCTGTAATGTTATATTTACCAGTTGTTTACACGGTTATGTGGAGGAGAGAGATTACAGACAAGTTCACCTTCTAAATCAACATTTCTGTAATACTTGAATACTTGCCACATGTGTTATTTATTTAATCAGAAAAAGCGAACTTTTAAAAATCAGGGCTTCCCTGGTGGCGCAGTGGTTGAGAGTCCGCCTGCCGATGCAGGGGACACGGGTTCGTGCCCCGGTCTGGGAAGATCCCACATGCAGCGGAGCGGCTGGGCCCGTGAGCCATGGCCGCTGAGCCTGCGCGTCCGGAGCCTGTGCTCCGCAACGGGAGAGGCCGCAGCAGAGGGAGGCCCGCATACCACAAAAAAAAAAAAAAAAAAAAAAAAAAATCAACTGCATCTTTGCCTCTTGCTGTTACCCCAAAACTGGGTTCACCTCTTGGTGCGTGTTGGGCCAATAGACACAACCAAGCCAAAGACCGAGAGAAGGAAGGATTTATGATTCCTTGCAGCAAGTAAGGAGAACACGGGGATCTTTCCCCAAGCAGAGTCTCCCTGGACTGCACAATTGGGGACGTTTTAAGCTAAGGGTCCATGCATATTCATGCAGGGGCTTCAGCAGAGGAGAATTCTGCATAGAATTGGGGCAAAAGGGCAACAGAGTCCAAGCTTTAGTTGACTGAAGTCAGGAGGGTCAATATCATCATTCCATTCTCACTTGGGTGGGAGCCTTAGTTCCTACAGAACTCAAAGGTATATTATTACATATATCCCTTAAGGGGAAACTAGGACTCTGCTTTATCACTGCACTATTATTTGACTGCCTTTTCTCCATTCCTCCATTCCTTTGTTCCCTTAAGATCATTAATTACTGACACCTGTTCAAGGGCAAGCATTGCAGCCAGGCTTAGATCACAAAATGCTGTAGGCCAAAATGGCTTCTCTTATGTCAAGAAAGCCATTCCTGGTTCTCTTTCTCCTGGCACCCCCTAACTTATCTGCTCACAATGCCAGACGGGAAAAGCAGAGGCATTTACTTTGCTGGGGAGGAAGAAATTTTCCTCTGCCTTTCTAGGTTCTTCTGACTGGTCTAAGAATTAAACTGATATGAGACAAACTGAACAGGAGAAAAATCAAACAAAAGTTTAATAACATGTATACATGGTAAATACCCAGGAAAATTGAGTAACTTACCAAAATGGCCAAAGCCCTCACTTTCAATAATACCATCTTCAGCTAAAGACAAAAGAGGATGTCGGGTAAAGAAAGTCAGCTATGGGAAGTTACCAGAAAAGTCACAGTAAACAAGGGTGATTGTGATGCAGATTTAAGTCATTGCCTTCTCTTTTCATAAGAGTTTCCAGAGATTTGATCCTTCTCCTCTTCCTGGTATAGAGAGGGAGGCACCCTTACAAATGGAGATTTCCTTTACAAATGTAAATGTTTCCTACAAAAGGGCAACTCCTACTTTGTTCTCAGAGCCCTTCCCATGTCTGCAGTCTCTCAGAAAATAACCAGCTTAAAATAATTAATATGCCAAAGAGACATGTTTTAGGGTGGCAAATTCAGTTCCCCTACAACTTAGTGAAATTAGCAGGATAAAAATCAGTACTTGGCTCTATTAGATCAACTACTAATAAACGTATCTGTAGCATACACAGACACACATATATGACAGCAACAAATATTTAATATTATTAAAGGCAATACAACAGGCCCAACATGAAGTCACTTATACTAAGCCCCACATCACCAAACTGAAACTTAATTATAGTTTTAGCTCTCACAGAAATGGAATCTTAAACCAGTTAATCAGGAATCCCATGATCAGACTAGGAGGTAGTCTGCTTGACAGACCCTTGTCATTCCCTATAAAGAAAGTAACTTGGCAATAACCAATCTGCTTTCTGCCTAGTGTGACTTCCTTGTTTCTGCTCCCTTCTGCCTATAAATTCTCTTAACTTATACAGCTCCTTGGAACACCTTTCTCTCAGCTAGCTTGAAAGATGCCCAATTCATGAATCACAGAATAAAACCAATAACATCTTCAAAATTTACTTAGTTGAATTCTGTTTTTTAACGATATGATCCTGAATGAGTTCCTAGCTACCGTAGAAGTCTTGTTTTCTTGTTTTGACATTGAAACCGAGCAGGATCCTGTGGGGCTCCTGCGTATGGAAGCCTTTCTATGTCCCCCATTTCTTGTTTGTAGGGAATAGCCTTCAACCTCCGTGACTTCCCTGAGCTCCAAAGGGCAGATTCAAACAGTTGATAATCAGGGAAGGGAGGGAATGCGGAAACAAGGGAGAAGCAGTCAATAAACAAGAGTGCAGACTTGGGGCAGGGTCCTGGTTCCACCTCAAGGGATACACAGAACAATATTTTTGAGCTCTTCTGCACAACTAAGACCCCCCCAACAAATGGAAGGTGAACTACCTGATGAAGCGTTCTTCATTCCAGAGAAAAGGTCATAGTTTGATAACCTCTAGAACCACACAAGCTTATCAGGACATCACCTGAGGCCGGATTAAAGGAATGCAGGCCCTGCACACACCCGGATCCTCATCAACAACACTTCCCTTGAACCATTGCTATGAAACTCCTCACCAAATCCCCCCAGGTGGGGACACACAGTTTTTGAGGAGTTGAGCCTGCTGTGTCCCCCTTTACCTGGCAAAGCAATAAAGCTATTCTTTTCTACTTCACCCAAAACTATCTTCAAGTTTTGATTCAGCACTAGTGCACAGAGGCTGAGTTTTCAGCATCAAAATTACATTAAAAAGGTACAGGAATAAACTAGGGCCCCTCAGAATGGCAAAGGACAACATAAGGAGATCATGTTATATAAAGGTTTCTTGAGGAAGATAGAGAAAGGCTCAGGGAGAGGCAGAGTTTTCCTCCAAATATTGAAAGATATTTTTAATAAAAAAAAATTTTTTTAAGGAACTAGATTTATTCTAGAACAGCACAAAGTTCAAAACTAGAAACACTGGCTAGATATTGCAGAAAGGTATAACTCATTATCATCTTAGGAAAATTTTGTAATTAAAAATACATTTAAAACATGTAAATCTGTTCAATGGGATTCTTCATGATGAAATAAATACATAAGTTTGTCATTAGAAGAGTTGAGGATAACCATCTTGAGTTGGAGCAGGACCCTGTTGGGTCCTCCCAGGTACAAATCCTTTCTATGTCCCCTGTTCCTTGTTTGTAGGAAATAGGCTTCATTCAGCCTTCTTGACCTTCCCTGAGTTCCAAAGGGCTGATTCAAGCAGTTGCTTATCAGGGAAGGGAGGGGATGCAGAGACAAGGGAGGAGCAGTCAAGAAACAATAGTGCAGCCTTGGGGCAGGGTCCTGGTTCATCCTGAAGGACTATATATAACAATATATTTGAGTTCTTCTGTAGAAACTAAGACTCCCAGCTAGATGGAAGATGGTAACATCAGGCTGAGCACCAGATTTCTGGAGCAGCACCCTGTTACCTCACCACCAACCAATCAGGGGAAAGTCTGCACACAGTAAAAAATAATGAAGACTCTCATCCTCCCCTCCCCCACCCCCATGATTCTCCCTTTAAAAACTTTCATGGTTGAGCAGAATCTTCAGAGTTAGTATTTGGAGATGAGTCCACCTTCTCCTCCTCTCCTCCTGAATAAAGCAGGTTTTCCTTTCCAACTGACACTTGTCTCTCGAGTATTGGTTTTTGAGCAGTAAGTAGCCAAACCCAAGTTCGGTAACAATCTCTCTAGGATATTGCAAAATAAATTCTTCCACTGGGTGAAAAGAAGATTAATACTTCTAAAGTACCTACCAGCCCTATAATTCTATGAAAACTTATGGCTGGGGTCTCATGAGGTCCATCAGAAAGTTTCAACGATACGAGAACCAGTCCACTGTGACCCAGCATTTACCGCCACAGCCATTCGTTTTCCCACCCAACCATGAAGTCAGTATATTGACTAGGAGAATCCTCAGGTTGGCTGGGTCCTGATAATGTCTAATCTAGGAAACTCCTCACCACTCCCCACAAAAAGCATTTTTTAGGGGATCAGACCAACTCCTCAGCTCGTATAAACTGAGCACTAAAGATTCACTGACCATCTTATCTAAACCCCAGACTGAATCCAAAATCCATCTATCCCAAGAAACTGAAACTCACATTATATCCTGAATTAAAGGAATTATCTCAAAATCAAAGCACACTGGGAGACAGAGAATCCAGTCCCACCAATTCTTACCTCCCTTACACTAAAATGTGATAAAAAAAAAACATGTAGGCTGTCCCACTTTTAAAATGTTACTTAGGTATTGGAAATGACAGTGATGAGAGTGAAACAGTAATTTATTGGTGACTGGTTTTTTTAAAGTTACTATTATCATTCAAACTACACTAATCAATGGCCCAGGCTAATTTGACAGTCTTCACTTCAAGAGGTTTCTCTGAAAGCAGTTGGAAATGACTATCTGTGTAAACCCTGGGCAAATGTTCCCTTACTAGGCTCTACTTCTTAGAGGGTCAGACATAATGCAGTGTTAAGGTTCTTTTCCACAACTTCAGACTTGAAGGCCATTTGAGAATTTAAGTTAGAGGAATGAACAGGCTCTGTGACAACTATTTATTTCCTCAGAAATGTAAGTGCTGTCTTCCTTTTAGTATTTTTAAATATAAAACACACTCACCTTAGATCTTGGCACTGAGATCCAGCTTCCTCTTCCTGAGTAAAATTAGTTTTTCCTTCCCCAAAGAAAAGTTCCTTAGATGGCTTCAATAGGTAACTGGTTATATTTCAAAGGCTCTTTGGAGAATGTCTTTTGGTGACCAGTCTTTTGGTCTTTGTTTTTATTTTACTTTTGTGGCATTAAAGTCTAGGGATTTTCTTTGAAGGTACTGTTGATATTTTCTCAAATCTTCTTTAACCATTTTTTAAACTTGACTATTCTTAAGACCCCACAAGTAAAACAAATTATGACTTATTAATTTGAAAGTGAAATATGGAACTGAAAATCTGTTTCCTAAACTAGCTCATTCTCAGTTTTGTTTCTGATGTTCCATTCCCGTTAGTCAAATATACATCCTCAGCAAAGAGCCAGGAAGATTTCATGACCTGAAAAGTTGTCAGTTGGAGAATCTGAGGCTGCTTATAGATGAAGTTTATTCTGCTCTATTAGAGGCATATGGGATTTGGGGAAACTTCTAACTCAGACCCATCAACCATTGACCATAGAGTCTTCCTGGTACATGGCAGAAGATTTGGAGAAGCACTGCATTTTCTCAAACTTCCTGTGTATCCCCCTATGACCTCCTGTTACCAGCAAGAACACTTCTTTTGCATCTAGCACCCTACAGATTAAATGCTTATACTTTTGAAAAAACATTGCTTCATAGCTTTAAAAACATGTACTACTCAAAATTCCACTTCTGGGAATTTATCCTGAAGAAATACAGCACATGTGCACAAAAATGCTTTATAAGGATGATCATTAAAATACTGTATGTGAGAGTTAAAATTGGAATATAAAATGTACTAATATAGAGAGTTATTTGAATAAATTATAAAACGTAAAAATGGGGACTTTCCTGGCGGTCCAGTGGTTGGGACTCTGCGCTTCCAATTCACGGGGTGTGGGTTCCATCCCTGGTCGGGGAAATAAGATCCCACATGCCATGCGGTGTGGCCAAAACACAAACAAATGTAACAATGACAGACTGCTATAGAGCTTAAAAAATTATCTAGACCTATAATTTATTGAACACAAAAGGCACATCATAATTCATTAAAATTAAAAGATTGTCTAAAAGTATACTCTTATTTCTTAAAATACATATTAATTTGCAGAACATAAAATCTGGGATTAAATTCACTAAATTGTCAGTGGTGATTACCTCTAAGTGGTAGAATTTCTGTGGATATTTTTTTTCCTGTGTTTTCCATTTTTAATAAATATGTATATTTTTCAATCCAAGCTATTGTTCTGTTTTCAGAACAATACATGTTTGTGTGTATTTTACTGCACAAAGTAACTAAGGTGAAGGTCATTGTTGACTGTGAAAAGAGCAGCTGGTGGGAAGATGAGTCTGAAAGGCTGCTTAGAATATATGCTCAAATATCTGCTACTGCTACCGGCTTTGAAATAATCTGGTAGAAGCTGGATGATGGGTATACAGGTGTTCATTTCACAATTCTCTGCTTATTTTTAAATTTTCCATAATAAAGAGTCAAACAAATTTTAAAAAGAGAAAAAAAGAGAGAAATTGGAAACAAATCATGAATAAAGTATAGGCAAATCTTCGTGTTTTTTTTTGGTTTTCTTTTTGTTTTTTGGGTTTTTTTTGGTCATGCCACACGGCTTATGGGATCTTAGTCCCCTGACCAGGGATTGAGCCCGGGCCCATGGCAGTGAAAGTATGGACCACCAGGGAATTCCCTAGGCAACTCTTTCAAAAAAATTTTGTTTTAAAGAAAAGGAGAGGGCTTCCCTGGTGGCGCAGTGGTTGAGAATCTGCCTGCCAATGCAGCGGACACGGGTTCGAGCCCTGGTCTGGGAAGATCCCACATGCCACAGAGCAACTGGGCCCGTGAGCCACAATTACTGAGCCTGCGCGTCTGGAGCCTGTGCTCCGCAACAAGAGAGGCCGCGATAGTGAGAGGCCCGTGCATCGCAATGAAGAGTGGCCCCCGCTTGGCACAACTAGAGAAAGCCCTCGCACAGAAACGAAGACCCAACACAGCCATAAATAAATAAATAAATTAAAAAAAAAAATAAAAGAAAAGGAGAGAAATAGGATGGTAGCTGGAGGGTATCTGAGATCCAGAGAGAATTTTTGAGATGGGAGAAAGTAAAGCATTTGCAAATGATCCAGGAAAGAGGGAAAGAAATCAGTGTTACAGAAGAGATTGGGGGCCAGTTTCTGGAGGGATGAGTTTCAGTGGGTGAGGGAGGGAGAGGATTTATTATGCAGGTAGAATGGCAGGAAACAAGACGGGGAAAGGTCCAGGCCAAGATGACAAAGACCTTAATGCCTCTAGAAAGAGACTGGATTTTACTCAGCAGATTACCGGGAATCTTCAAAGGATTTTAAACAGGAGTGGCATGTTAAATTCGTGCTTTAGATAACAACCATGTATCCAAGATGGGATTTAGTTTACAATGTGAATTGACCCCTTGTGGTTCAATATTTGGTATTTCTTATAGTGCACCAAAACCTGCAATGTTCAAGTGAATTATTTTGGAAGAAATTTATTTTTGGAAAGCCTTTAAGTGTCAAAAAATAAAGTTTGTCTCACAAAAGAGCATCAACATTTATTATGTCATTACCCAATGGTGAATATTAGAAAGTGTCATCTTTTTCTTTGTAATTTAATGTACAAAAAATGGTATTTTATCACTGTTTTAAGTTGGATTTATTTATTTATTTATTTTACTTAACTTTTTTTTTTTTTTAACATCTTTCTTGGAGTATAACTGCTTTACAATGGTGTGTTAGTTTCTGCTTTACA
>NC_041220.1:8328593-8360993 GCF_002837175.3 Physeter macrocephalus
TTGGAGTATAACTGCTTTACAATGGTGTGTTAGTTTCTGCTTTACAACAAAGTGAATCAGTTATACATATACATATGTTCCCATATCTCTTCCCTCTTGCTTAACTTCTAATGAAGGTAAACATTTCTGTATGGGTATTTGATTTGTGTATTTCCTTTTCACTGAGTTGTTAGTAAACTTTATGGAGTCAAAGGTGAAGTTGTACAATGTGTTTTAATAGCTCAAGAAATCTCTTTAAGTAAAACAAGAAACTTTCTTGACTATTTCTATTACCAGCACAGAACTTCCTTCTCAATGAACATTAAGCTTTTAAATCCATGTAAAATGTTTACTTTTAACCATCTAGACACAGAGCATAAGGAGTTTGAAACCCAGTAACTATTAAAAAAACACATCCTCCCTCGCAGACAATGTAGTCAGATCCCCGGGAGACTGGTCCCGCTGTACCATTACAAATTATCTCAGTGCAGACCTTCTGCTGCTGCCTGTAGAGAGCTTTTATTTCTGCCAAATGTAAACACCGCTTGTAAGCTTTAATTTTTTGGAGGAGAAGACTATACAGACATCAACACAGTATTAAGCAAGAAGAGAAAGTAAGGAAAAATCTGGACCTAATTTGGGTTATGTGCAATTTAGGGATAAAGATTTCCATGTCCTCAAAGTTACTGAAATCATTGGCTTCTATTAAATAGCTATCTAAATGCCCCACAAGTGTTGGGAGCAATAGGAAAGTACTATAGGATATTTGTTGCTGTAATGCAGTGGTGAGTAAACTCTATCCGTAAAGGGCCAGAGAGTAAAAATTTTAAGCTTTGCAGGCCACATGGTCTCTGTTGCAATCATTCAGTTCTGACGTTGTATTGAGCAAGCAGCCACAGACATCACTTGAATGAGCATGGCTGTGTTCTGATAAAACTGTATTAATGAACAACCAAAATTTGGATTTCATATTATTTTCACGTCACGAAATACTATTCCTGTAATTTTTTCCATTTATTTAAAAATGTGAAAATCATTCTTTGCTCATAGATTGTACAAAAATAGGCATCAAGCCAGATTTGGCCCATGGTCTGCAGTGTGCCTACCTTTGCTATAACAGATTAATTGTTTCTTTTTGAAATGAATCAGCATTTCTGAAGGACTCTAATGATAAACAGTCTTCTATTCCCCAAATGAAGATATTATCATAAATATTCTATAAATGACAAACTGTAAAGAGCGGATGACCACATATACCTGAAAGCTGAAGGCAGTATTAAATTCAGCCATACAAACAATTCACAATTCACAAGAATTCATTTATTGAAAAAACAAAAAAAACCCAGAAAACTTGTCTACACATTCAAATGCTTCTCTTTATCCGCCTGCCAATGCAGGGGACACGGGTTTGAGCCCTGGTCCGGGAAGATCCCACATGCCGCAGAGCAAAAAAGCCCGTGTGCCACAACTACTGAGCCTGCGCTCTAGAGCCTGCGAGCCACAACTACTGAAGCCCGCGTGCCTAGAGCCCATGCTCCGCAACAAGAGAAGCCACCGCAATGAGAAGCCCACGCAACACAACGAAGAGTAGCCCCCGCTCGCCGCAACTAGAGAAAGCCCGCGCGCAGCAACAAAGACCCAACACAGCCAAAAATAAATAAATTAGATAAACAAATGCTTCTCTTTAATTCTATTGATGTATCCACTTGGCAGGTTGATGATAATGGACAAAGCTCTGGGTTGGAGTTCACAGCTATGACATGAGCTAACTGTAATTTTTCTTGATTCTAGTTACGTCATCTGTAATGCCATTAGACTAGATTATACCTAAGCTTCTTGCCAGCTATGAGATTTATTAAGTCTACTGAGTCACAGCATAAAATATTTCACCTAGACCATACTCTTGGAATTTATAAGCCCTGAATAGATAGAACATTTTTAAACCATCTTTGTCTTTGTTCACCATTTGCTAACTCCAGGATCTAGACAAGTACCTAAAACATAGTAAGGACTTAATAAATGTGTTGAATACATTTGAAAAATATAAATTATCTCTTTATAAAATAATATATAAAAGGCAATTAAAATAAGTTAATCTAGTCATCTAGCAAAAATGTTTTGAATAACAACAGTGTGTCAGGCACTGAAATAAGACCAGTCTAGGAAGTTTCACATCCCGGTGGACCTAAAGACAGAATGGGGTTTGTGGTAAATCAATAAAACTTATTTACCTATGCCAATTTTGCCTTTCCTTTTATAACTTCAATAAACAGTAGAAAGAGTGAAATCAGAAATACAGCTCTGATTCTGTCTCTGATCCCTGTCTTTAGAAATGAATCAGTATTATTTGCTATCATTTGTTCTCTCCCTGACACAGTCTCTTTTTCACAGACACAAATACACAAAAACACACATTCATGGTTTTTCCAATTCATGACCTCTTTTCATTTGTCACCTCTGAAAAATATCAATATGCTTATCAATAAGTGAAGATTATGACATAAATGAGGATGCCAGGTATTGTAAAAAGGTATAATGGACAAAAACAGAAGGGGTTGGCTCTAGATTATGAAGACTATCGTTATCATGTAAACATAACAATAAATATTAAGAGACTGAGCTGGCCAGAGGGTAGCAATGATGCTGGGGGTCAGGGAAGCCAAGTGTGCAAGGACTGCCAACGGTAGGGGGTGATTTCCGCTCTCTGTCCACTCACCGTTGGCAGTCCTTGCACACTTGGCTTCCCTGACCCCCCAGCATCATTGCTACCCTCTGGCCAGCTTAGTGTCTTAGTCTCATTGCTCCTACGTGAAATCATGAAATAGTAAATAAGCAAGATAAAAACTGAGAGTGATTAAGAGAAAGGAGGAAAGGTGTTGAAAGTCTGAGGGAAAAGAAGTAATGCAATAATCACCTGTAAGATAATTCTTTTAAACTGTGTCCTCACACATTTTTAAGTTAGCATTTATAATTCTTCATTGTGAGTTTAAAAAGTTGCTAAGGATGTAATGTCTGGTACATTGTAAAAATAAATATTTTAAATAAAACTTCTGTATTACTTTTTTAAAGGGTAGACATTGGAATTTGTCAGTGTAATTTACAAAAATTAAAAACATGACTCACCACAATGAGATATCGTCTCACACCTGTCAGAATGGCCATCATCAAAAAGAACATAAATAACAAATGCTGACGAGGATGTGGGGAAGAGGGAACTCTTCTACACTGTTGGTGGGAATGTAAATTGTTGCAGCCACCGTGGAAAACAGTATGGAGATTTCTCAAAAAACGAAAAATAGAACTACCATATGACCCAGCAATTCCACTCCTGGGAATATATCTGAAAAAACCAAAAACACTAATTCAAAAAGGTACATGCACCCCAATGTTCATAACATCATTGTTTACAATTGCCAAGATATGGAAGCAACCTAAGTGTTCATCAACAGGTGAAAGGCTAAAGAAGGTGTGGTATACAGATACAATGGAATACTACTCAGCCATAAAAAAAATAACAAAATTTTGCCACTTGCAGCAATATATATGGACTTGGAGGACATTACACTAAGTGAAATATGTCAGACAGTGAAAGACAAATACTGTATGATATCACTTACATGTGGAATCTAAAAAATACAGCAAACTAGTAGATATAACAAAAATGAAGCAGACTCACAGATATAGAGAACATACTTGTGGTTACCAGTGGGAAGGGTGGGGAAAGGGGAGGTACAAACTACTGGGTGTGAGATAGTCTCAAGAATATATTGTACAACCCAGGGGATACAACTAATATTTTGTAATAACTGTAAATGGAAAGTAACCTTTAAAAATTTTATAAAAAATTGAAGTTTCTTAAAAAAATCATAACAACAGCAAAAAAACCCATGACTTATACAAATATAAAGTGAGCATGTGTCAAAGATTTATGTTTCTCATTAATGAGGAAAGCAGGAGGATGTTAAAGCAAGTTGAAAGGATTATAGGAGAAAAAGAGTGTTCATAGTCTCTGAAAGGAAGTATGGTGAAATAAGATTGCCACATTAATTATAAAACTTGTTAACATTCTACAGGGCAATAAAAATATAACCTTTGACCTATCTTTTCAATAGAAATCATTCATACCTCTACTGGACAAAATTCATCTGCAATTCTATTGGACAAGAATGTTTGCACTGCTATTAGTTTTCTACAATGTAGCATATACACTTAAAGAATTATAAAATATTGTGATCAACAGTAAATAGTAAATCAAAAAAGGTACATAGCTTTAGAAAAATCAGTGATTCATGTGTAAGCACATTAGACAATGCTTCAATACAACACTGAAAAGCCATGTGATCATCCTTTAGCCTGCATGCTTTGGATATTTATTTCTTAACAAATCGAAATAGCATAAAAATCTGATATACAGAATCATTCATTTAAAAAAATATATTACAAGACTCTTCTTTTCTTAAAATTGAAGTATAGTTGATTTACAATGTTGTGTTAGTTTCAGGTGTACAGATCTTTTCCATTATAGGTTATTACAAGATACCGAATACAGTTCCTTGTGCTATACAGTAAGTCCTTGTTGTCTATTTTATATATAGTGGTGTGTATCTGTTAATCCCAAACTCCTAATTTATCCCTGCCCACTTCCCCCGCTTTCCTCTTTGGTAACCATAAGTTTGTTTTCTTTGTCTGTGAGTATAATACAAGCCTCTTCTTGAACAGAATAATTTACATTATTCTTTTTTCTCCTTGAAATAGTATTATTTCTAGTTACCTTCCCCATAGAATTTATTCTAATTTAACATATTTTTGTTTGACTGTCTTTTATTAATCACTATCATTCTCTGCAACAACTAGTATTTAAATCAAAATGTTTCCTTGTCATAAGCCTCATAAATGTTTAAAAAATATTATTCTGTATTGAGTTTGTTAATCATTATTCCTAACACACAATTAATAAAACCAAGGATTCTTATCAACAGTTACAACACATGAAGGAGTTTTCCCCACATTAAGCAATTCTTGGATGCTCTCTGCCTGGAGATAGCATCAGATCCCACAGGTTCAGGGTTCAGTCCTAAAGCCTGGCACCTCTCCCCTCCGCTCGCCGTCAGACAGCGTAAGTCCAGGTTGTCGCCTGTGCTTCTGACTGGCAGGATATAAACTGGAGTTTCCAGAGACCTCCTCCCCTCCTCAGGTTTGATTAATTTGCTAGAGTAGCTCATAGAACTCAGAGAAACATTTTACTTACTAGATCACCAGTTTTTTATAAAAGATTATAACTCAGGAAGATGGAAGAGATGCGTATGAGGAAAGGACACGGAGCTTCCTTGCTCTCTGGGTGCCCCATTCTCCCCAAATCTCCATAAGCTCACCAACCCAGAAGCTCTCCTTTTGGGTTTTTATGGAGGCTTCATTACATAGTCGTGATTGATTCAATTATTGACCATTGATTATTGATTTAACCTCCAGTCCGTCTCCCCTCCCCAGAAATCAGGCAGTGGAACTGAAAGTTCCAACCCTCAATTCATGTTGATTTCCCTGGCAACCAGGGACCATCTGTAGGTGTTTTCCCAAAGTCACCTCATTACATAAATCTAGTAGTAGTGGAAAGGGGCTTGTTATAAATAACAAGATACCCATTTCACCTTTATGGCTCTGAAGTTATGTCAGGAACTGAGGACAAAAGACCAAGTATTAATCTCCTGTTGCTCTTATAGCTCAGGAAATTCCAAGGGTTTTAGAAGCTGAGACAAGAACAGTAGACAAGGACTAAATGTATATGAGAAATATATTTTGGTCATCTGAATAACCAAATATGTATTTCTTATAAGTCACAATATCACACAAAATAAATATAAGTTTAATTAAAATTATTAAAAGTAAAATGTACATTTTATTGGAAATGCATCTCTTAATGCATTAAAGGATCTTCTCTGACACCACAATTTTTATTGTTCTTTTTGGGGTAATACATTAAAGTAAGATTCTGAAAAGGAAAAAGAGATGCTTTTATTTTGTAAGTAGAAGAAAGATAATTCTGAAAAAAGAACAGAGAAAAGAAACTCTCATTCCTCCTGCACAGGAGCATTCTGAAACACATGAATTTTAGGAAATATATATATGGAAATTTCGGATATGGAAATTGATTCCTTTAGAATTACTTGAGCTTCCAAGTCTTTTTTTTTTTTTTTGAGGTATAGTTGATGTACAATATTATGTAAGTTTCAGGTGTACAACATAGTGATTTGCAATTTTTAAGGTTATATTCCAGTTATAGTTATTATAAAATATTGGCTATATTCCCTGTGCTGGATGCTATACCCTTGTAGCTTATTTATTTTATAAAGAGTAGTTTGTATCTCTTTATCCCCCACCCCTCTTTTGCCCCCCACTCCATCCCTCTCCCCCTGGTAACCACTAGTTCTCTATATCTGTGAGTCTTGTTTCCTTATTGTTATATTTACTGATTTGCTTTATTTTTCAGATTCCACATATAAGTGATGTTATACAGTATTTGTCCTCCTTTGTCTGACTTACTTCACTTAGCATAATGCCCTCCAAGTCCTTCCATGTCGCCGCAAATGGCATTATTTCATTCTTTTTCATGGCTGAGTAGTATTCCATTGTTTATATACCACATCTTCTTTATCCATTCACCTGTTGATAAGCACTTAGTTTGCTTCCATATCTTGGCAACTGTAAATAATGGTGCTATGAACACTGGAGTGCATGTATTTTTTCAAATTAATCTTTTTATTTATTATTATTTTTTATTTTTTGGATATATACCCAGGAGTGGAATTGCTGGGTTATATGGCAGTTCTATTTTTAGATTTTTGAGGAAGTGTCATACTGTCTTCCACAGTTGCTGCATCCATTTACATTCCCACCAACAGTGTAAGATGATTCTCTTTTCTCCACATCCTCACCAACATTTGTTACTTCTGACAGGTGTGAGATGATACCTCATAGTGGTTTTGATTTGAATTTCCCTGATGATTAGCAGTGTTGAACATCTTTTCATGTGCTTGTCGGCCATCTGCATGTCTTCTTTGGAAAAATGTCTATTCAGCTCTTCTGTCCATTTTTTAACGGGGTTGTGTTTTTTTGTTTTTTGTTTTTTTTAAATATTGAGTAGTATGAACTGTTTATATATTTTGGATATTAACCCCTTGTCAGTCATATCATTTGCAAATATTTTCTCCCATCCTGTAAGTTGTTTTTTCATTTTGTCAGTGGTTTCCTTTGTTGTGCAAAAGCTTTTAAGTTTAATTAGGTCCCATTTGTTTATTTTTGCTTTTTTTTCCTTTGCTTTATGAGACAGTTCTAAAAAAAATACTGCTACAATTTATGTCAAAGAGTGTTCTGCCTATGTTTTCTTCTAGGAGTTTTATGGTTTCTGGCCTTAGATTTAGGTCTTTAATCCATTTGGAGGTTTTATTTATTTTTTAATGGTGTGAAATGTTCTAATTACATTCTTTTACATGGTGCTGCCCAGTTTTCCCAGCACCATTCATTGAAGAGAATGGCTTTTCTCCATTATGTATTCTTGCCTCCTTTGTTGTAGATTAATTGACTATAGGTGTGTGTGTTCATTTCTGGACTCTCTATTCTGTTCCATTGATCTATGTGTCTGTTTTTGTGTCAGTACCATACTGTTTTGATTACTGTAGCTTTGTAGTATGGTCTGAAGTCAGGGAACATGATTCCTCCAGCTCTGTTCTTCTTTCTCAGGATCATTTTGGCTTTTGGGGTCTTTTGTGTTTCCATACATGAGCTTCCAAGTCCTAATGGACTGCCATTTGAAACCACTGGTTTGCAGAGTGAATAGGCTGCTGACCTGGACAGTAGACCTCAAAGTGTGATTCCTGGACCAGCAGAAGCAGCATCACCTGGAAACTTGCTAAATATGCAAATTCTCAGCCCCCACCTTAGACTGTTGTGGTAGCCAGCCTCCAAGATGATCCTAACTATCCCTGTATACTGATATTAACACCTTTGTTTAGTCCCACACTGTACCAGGGTACAATTCTTCACACTGGCCTAGGTGACCAATAGAATAAGACAGAGGATTAAAAGACTGCAGCTTCTGTCTCTCTACCCTCCCCCTCCCCGCCCCCCCATCTCTCTCTTTCTCTCTCCAATAACTTGCTCTGTAAGAAACCAGCTGCCATGGGGAGGCCTACATGTCAACAGCCACCTGTCTGAGCTCAGGAACAAATCCCCCAGCCCTTCAGAGGACTGCAGCCCAAGCCAATAACTTGACTGCAACTTCACCAAAGATTCTAATCCAGGACAAAGCCAAGCTTCTCTCAGATTCCTGACCTGAAGACATGGTGTGAGATTAAAAAAAAAAAAAAGTTTGTTGGTTTGTTGTAAGGTGTTAAGTTTTGAGGTAATTTGCTGTAAGTAGCTAATATACCTACTGAATCAGAAACTCAAGGTGGGGCCCAGCAATCGGTGTAAAACACAGGTGATTCTGATGCAGGTTAATGCTTGACCACCTCTGGGCTGGGGAAATGTAGTGAGGTCCTGCCATAAGGTTGTGTTCTGGTTCCAATGACATGTAGTTTCCCGGGAGAGAGAGTGGGCAAGAGTGGTGACTTTAACCAGAGTTATTAGGACAAGTGTCATAGACCAAGTTACCTAAGGTACACAGGAAGTCCTAGTAAAGCAACTGACATTTGAGCTAAAAATTAAACTTCAAGAAGGGTCTGGAGGAGAAAAGTGGGAGGTCCTCAAACACTTGGGCAAACTTGTACTTAGCACAAAGTCACATGTGAAGTCACCGTGACAGTGAACGGTACTGTGAGCTTACTATGCTCTCCATACCAGCCACTCACCAGTTTTAGGGTATCACCTCTTCAGAGAAGAGCAAAGGTCCTATTTTTCCTACACTCCCAAAAGCTTGTCCTGCTGTCAGCCAGTGACTAGGCATGAGAAGGTTTTACCATCCAAGGGAAGTTCTACCACAAGAAAAATGTAGGGACTGTAACGCAACTCTGACTCAGTTCTTAAATGTCCTTTATTCTGCAATCATGATCTTCTTAACTTTGTGGCATTATAATATCATTTATTTTATTAAATGAGTGTGATAGTGCTGGGGTTATGGGTTTGTTTGTTCTTAACAGCCTAGCTTAGCTCTTTGCTTCAGCAAATATTCAGTGAGTGTTCTAGTCAACTCAGGCTGCTGTAACAAAAATGCCATAGACAGAGTGACTTAAACAACAAACAAATATTTATTTCTCACAGTTCTGGAGACTCTAAGATCACAATGTCAGCATAGTTGGGTTCTGGTGAGGACCTTCTCTGGTTTACAGACAGCTGCCTTCTTGCTATGTCCTCACATGTCAGAGAGAGCAAGAGATCATCTGTCTTGTGTCTCTCCTTATAAGGACACTAATCCTATTTATGGGGATGCCACCCTCATGAACTAGTTACCTCCCAAAGGCCCCAACTCCTAATACTATCACATTTGGGATTAAGGATTCAACATATGAATTTAGGGGGACACAGATATTCAGTCCATAACAGTGAGATTCTGCTTTTTTGTCAGGTGCAGTGGTAAGCACTGGAGAGACATCAGTGAACAAAAGTTAAAAAAAAAAATCTCCCTCTCCTCACAGAGCTACATTCTTGTGGGCAAGACAGATAATAAATAAGTAAACTAACAACAGACCAATATTCAAGATGATTATTGACTGAGATGCGAATTACGAAGTATACAACATAGGCGACATGACTGTGTTGGTTGGTGGCACCAGGAAAAGCTTGTCTGAAGGAACGAAATTGAAACTAAAAAACTCATTTTGGATGAAACACAATACCTGGTACAGGAACACTAATAGTCAGTGGCTGTCCTGCTTGTTGGTCCCCTACTGTCATGAGGCTCAATAGTCAATTATGTTGAAGCCACGTCTCAAAAGCACTAAGCTATAGAGATGTGATAACATTTTGGCTTTAGGAAGATATATTTGTCAGCAGCAAAGAGATTGCACTGGAGTAAGTTTAGCATGGAAACAAATTAGGAAACTATTATTAGGAACCAAGAAATAGGTAATGAAGGCTTGAAAAAAGTCAGAGATTGTGGTGATTAGATGCTTTGAGGCAGAATCAAGGCAAAGGCTTAATTAGAAAGTCAAAGCCAATAGGACTTTCCAGCTTGGATACAGGAATTGAGTATGTGAGTGTCAGGGTAATTCTGAGGTCTCTGACTCTTGAAGGGCAGGACTGTGATACCAATAACCAAAATAAAGCATCTAAGGACAATGCTGTTGTGACCTGTTGACCACCTGCTGCACGTCAGGTTAAGTGCTTCATAAACATGAGCAGCTGTACAAACTTGGGGATACACAAATACTGGGTTTACTCATGGAACTATGAAGGAAAGTGTACCTTACTGCCTGCTGTAGACTGAATGCTTGTGTCCCCAGAATTCATGTGTTGAAACCCAATTCACAGTGTGAAGGTATTTGAGGTGGGGCCTGTGGGAAGTGATTAGGTCATGAGGGTGGAGCCCTCACAAATGGGATTAGTTCCCTTATGAAAAAGAACACTGAAAGCTCCCTCACCCCTTCCACCGCATGAGGACACTGCGAGAAGACGGCTGTCCATGAAACAGGAAGTGAGTTCTCTCCAGACTTGGAATCTGCCAGAGCAGTGATCTTGGACTTCTCAGCCTCCATAACTGTGAGAAATAAATGGTTGTTGTTTAAGCCACCCGGTCTGTGGAATCTCTGTTACAGCAGCTCAAACCACTATGACACTGCCTTTATGACCATGAGCAATTTTATTATGAAAAATAATATAAAATTCAAATACAAATTTCTAGGGCCCTCCCATGATCTTGGAAGAGACTCATGCGAGTGAAGAAATGTGAAGCTCCAGCTTCATTAGCTTCCTGGTAAATCCTCCTTTGCACAGCACAGAAGTTAATGAGTTTTAGTTGCCTGCAAGATAATGCTGTGTGGAGAGTTGAAATGATGAGTCTGTATATTGAGAGAGATGGTCTTGGGAGTGATCGGTCATGGTTGAAACCTGGATAGAAGGTGAAATGTCCAAGTGAGAACATATAGAGTAAGGAGAAAACGGGGCCATGGGTGGAGCTCTGTCGTAATCCAAGGGTTTAGGAAAGAATTGATAAAGACACAGTATATTAGTTTTCTATTGCTGCTGTAACAAATTACCACAAACTTACTGGCTTAAAATAACACACATTTATTCCTTACAGTTCTGTAGGAACTGTAGGTCAGAAGTCCAAAATCGGTTTTACTGGGTTACTGGGCTAGAGTTGAGGGCCAGTTTTTTTCGGAGGCTCTGAAGGGAGGCCGTTCCCCTGCCTCCTCAGCTTCTTGTACTCCTGAGCTTTCAGCCCCTTCCTCCATCACTCCAATTTCTGCTTGCACCATCACAATGCCTTCCCCCACTCTAACTCTGACTGCTGCCAAATCCTTCTGAAGAGGACACTGGGACAATATCTGGCCTGTGGGTTAATCCAGTATAATCTCCTATCTCAAGACCCAGCTAATCACATCTACAAACTCTTTTTTTTTCATATAAGGTAACATTCACGGGTTCTGGAGATGAGGACATGAATATATTTGGGGGCCATTATTCAGTCCACCATACCTGGCCACAAAGGAAACTAAAATGGAGGGGGTAATAAAAAAGAATTTAAAAAGTGGTAAATGCAAGGAAAGAGGAAACTCAAGGATGTCTTAGTCAACTGTGCCCATTGACTGAGTGAAATAGAGACGTACGTGGGAAAATACTGAGACAAAGGCACTAGATTTGTGAATAAAGAGCTTTGCCAGGTAGGTTTCAAGCAGAAACTGTATCTCAGCAGATTGAAGAGCAAACAAAGAGGAACACATAAAGTCAATAAGACAATTATTTCAAGAAGGGAAAGTGAAAGATTTGTTTAGGGAAGCAAGGGAACCCAGAGAAGATTTTTGCTTTATTTTAATTAAGAGTGAAAGAGACTTGAGCATGTTTATACCCTTAAGACAGAAGCCAGTGGAGAAAAACTGAAGAGAGCCATAGAGAGAGGACGCAGAGCAATGCATGGGTGCGTAGCTGCGGTACACCTAGCTGGTCATTGCTTTTGCAGTTAGTATTTCTGCTTCGTTAATGAGAAAACAGCCTTGAATGGCTGAGTTGAGGAAAGAATGCGACATCAAGTATGATCATTCACACTGCAGTAAATAACTTGTGGACTGCACAGTCTTTAGTCTCCAAGATTATACTTTGAGATGCTTTCCTAAAAAAAATTAATCATGAATTAATATCTGCACTCCCATGATCACCGCAGCGCTATTCATAGTAGCCAATATGCGGAAACGACCTAGATCTTCATTGATGGTGAATAAATAAAGAAAACATGGCATACACATAAAATGAGATATTTTCAGCCTTAAAAAAGAAGGAAATTCTGCCATTTGTGACAACATGGATGAACCCTGAGGACACCATGCTAAGTGACATAAGTAGGTCACGGTAGGACAAATAACTGCATGATTCCACTTATCTGAGGTATCTAAAATAGTCACGAAGTCTGCTCATGGGAGCAAAGATTAGAATTGTGGTTGCCAAGTGCTGGGAGGAGGGGAAAATAGGGATTTGCTACTTAGCAGGTACAAAGTTTTACTTATACAAGGTGAATAAACTCTAGAAATGCTATATACAACATTACGCCCATACCCGGCAATGCTGTACTGTACACTGAAACATCAGTGAAGAGGGTAGATTGCATGTGAAGTGTGCTTAACACAATAACAATTTTAAATCCATCGTGCCAAATATTCACTGCATTTTACTGCACATACTGCATTGAAATTTTTATTACGTAACTAAAAATGTGTTTTTTGTGGGAAAAGTTCTAAACTACATATAAAAACAAGGAGGAAAATCTACTGTTACCATTTAAAGATCAAATGTTGTTAAAATTTATATATACCATATATATATATACACCAAATATATATATATACCGTATGCCTTGTATGTACTTCTTTTTTTCATCAACACGGGATTATACTCTACAGTAACCGGCTTGTTTCGATTTGCAATGTTTTATAAACATTAAAAAAAATAAATATAGACCTGTTAATGGCAGCCTAACATACCGTTGTATTGCTGAGCCATAACTTATTTAACCAGTCCTTTACTTATTGGGCATTTAGTTTTGATTTTTTAACACATACCCAGTGCTGGATTAATATTTTTGTGTAAACATCATTACACACTTGTCCTGTTCCCTTAGACGAGTTCCTAGATAGGAATCACTGAGTCAGATGTTATGCACTGAGTCAGATGTTAAGGCAACTGATGCATACATATTGCCAGACTGTCCCCCGGAAAGGGGATTAATGTGGTTTCTCTTAACACACCAGCTGCGGATGTCCACCCTTAGGGGTATCAGATCTCATGCGGCATTTACAAATAGAGCAGGGTCTAGACAGGGATGGTCTCAGTGTGAATCTTAATCTAATACTTACTAACATTTCCCCACTGTAGTCTTGCGCAAGGAATTTAACTTCTGCAGGTTGTTTCCTCTTCAGCAAAATAGAAATAATAATAGTTTCTCCATCATAGGACTTTTGCCAGAGTTAAACGTGAAAAGAGAGGGAAAATACCTGAATAATGCCCAACTCAGAGTAACTGCCTGATAGCTATTATAAGTCTTCTTATCTGCTTTAAATTATACTTTTCTTGATAGTGAGATCGATATGCAATTATATAAATAGTTTTCTGTATCTAGTGCCCATTTTTGTTTTTCCTTTTGTGACTTGACTTCATTTCCTTTGCCTGTTTTTTACTGGACTGTTCATATTTGTTCTTATTGATTCATAAGTGATTTATAATTGAATGATAATAATCCTATATATGACATATATTTAACAAATATTTCCCAAGTTTGTCGGTTGAGTCTTAACTTAGCACTTTGTGATTATCAATAGAAGGGATTTTTCAACTTTTTGTTATGAAAATTTACAAACACACAGAAACGTTGGAAGAACAATATATGAACGTTTACCGAACAATCAGGTTCAACAATATCTTAACAACGTGCCACATTTGCTTTATCTATCGTGTTACATTTTTGCTAAAACATTTCAAAATATGTTGCAGACAGCATACCACTCCACATCTACATGCTTTAGCAGATACCTCCTAAGAATTGAGACGTTCTCATGTATCTACACCAACATCATCATTACTTCAAACTTCACGTACACCTAGTTTAGAGAAGTTTTTAGTTGTCTCATTAAAGTTCTAAAAATAAGTAAATAAATAAGGCTGTTAGTCTTCAGAATCAAAGGAGATCTTTCAGTAACTCAGTTCTTCATTCCTGTAAAATTTCTAGCAAGCCTAGAAATTATAGATATCACAAGTAAAAACCACAGGATTTTACTTTTTTTGCACCACAGCTGCAGGAGAACAGAGAATTCTCCCCAGGCTGTGAGAAGCCCAAGTCACCCTTGATCACCGCACTCTCTCTCTTTTCTAAATATTCCTCATAAAGTAATTCAAATGGGCCCAACAGCTCAACAAAAGACACCTGGGAATGAGGGCCTAAAAGGCGGCTGGGGCACTTGTTAGCCTCATATAAACGTGAGTAAACAGACTGAATAACAGCTTGGAATATTTAGTTGAACCCTCCTTGAATCAGCCGGACATGCGAGTCATTTGTTTTCCGATTACCTGCCGTCTCCCAGGCACAAAGGTGTCTGTGTCAAACATTCACCCACAGAGCAGCCCTCCTTTCAACACGTCTTGGTGCAGTAAAAAAAAAAAAAAAGAAGGCTGGCGTTCCCAGAGTTTTTTTGCAACCACATATGTAATAAAGACAAATCTGTGTTTTTTTTCCAACCATTTATGCCTACTCAATAATTCTACCAGAAGAGGAAAATGTTGTCATTGAAATCTAAACCTAACAGTGCAAAATAGAGATGATAAAATGTGTGCTCGTTTGAAGTCTCTCACTAATGGGACTATTGAAGTTTGGGAGGAATTCAAATATTTTACTTTAAACTATGACTTAGAGGCTGGCAGTCATTAAAGCCTGCAGAACTCAGCACCTGCTCAGTGATACTTAACGAAAAGCAGAAGTATCTCTCTTCTGCCATGAATTCAAACAATTTTAAACTATAACCAGTAATGGGCCTGAAACCCATTATGAAAAGTGTGGGCTTTTTGTGCCCTGGAATCTATCTATCATCAGCAACTCCCTGGAACCAGGAACTTTGGCCGAATCAGCAGAGAGGGAAGCAGGCGTCCAGTCACCCTGCATGCAAGCAGGCACCCACGAGGGCCCGATCCAGCCAGCCCAGCACCCAAACTACAGTGGGAGGTGTCGGTGGGTTTCCTTCTGTACCCAGCCCCACTCCTTCCTGACATTTAAAGTTCAAATTCTATTCCAACATACAGATGCTACTTTTCCACATCTTACTGACTCATAAAAAAATGCACAAATAATAAAAGTACTAGCTAATATTTATTTTTTTATTTTTTGAGTTTATGGGCTCCCGTTGTGTAGACTGTCTTACTGCATGACAGGTAATAAACACGCGACCGAGTTCTGTTAATCTAGCTTCTCATTTTTCAGTATTTCACAGTGATCCTTTAAGAGACTATGGATAAGTAATAAACCCATTTAACGGGTAATGAAAGTGGGGCTTAAAGCAATTTCATGACTCTCTCAAGGTCACACAGGAGAAGGATCCTAGGTCTCATCCTGTGGGTGACAGGATTGAGACTGTCACCGAAATTCTCTGTTAATCTGGTGCTTGTGCCGCCATATGCTTTTTAGGTTTGGCTCGTGTTACTTCTTACTCTGCATAGGTGGCAAGGCTCTGGGTATTTCTCCGCCCTGGGCGCCACCCACCCCCAGGGAAGGCAATCTGGAAGAGAAGGGCTGGAGGAAATGTAGGAACTGAGACGTTATTTGCTGTGGTCGAGAGTCAAATCCCCGCCCAATGGAGAAGGCAGACTCGACGTCCCTGGCCCCGGGGAAAGGGCGAGAACACCCGGGGGGCTCAGGGGAGAAGAGGACGGAGGAAATATGGAAGCTGTGCTGCTGAGTTTCAAGGAGATGTCACTGCATTTCTGGGAGAGGACTAAGGCAGAGCTCTGGAAAGATGGATCATTCATAGTATTAATAGTAAGACTGGTAAGAGCCCTGCAATCATGAAAAGCTTCACGTTACCCAGTTCAGTGTGTGATGCTATGTCCCCCGAGGTCCTGCCGCCAGATAAAAAAATGCCTCTGATTTGCTCCTACCTCGGGTTGTCAATCTTCTGTTCCTCCTCACAACTGCACACCACGACAGGGGACACAGGCAGCGGCACTGAGGTTAATGGGTCATGTCCTCAGGAATAAAGGGACTGCGTGTCCTGCAGGTCCCACTCACACTAACTACGAGCCATTGTTGTCTCAACTTGACTGTCACTGAAAATGTAATCAGTAGTAAAAGCTAGCATTTCGCTCACCAGGCCCTGCACTGAGTGCTTGCTCTGCATTCTCATTTATGCCTCACTCCTTTCCTGTTAGACTTGATCTCTGCTTACCGAGAAGAAACTTAAGAGCACACAGTTAATGTGCGGTGGAGCTAAGTTTTGCACCCAGTCTTTCTGAGGACAGATTATAGAGCTCTTTACTGTATTATACTGTCTTTATTGGAATAAGTTGGCATATCTAAAAATTAAATGAAAACAGAGAGAGGAATAGAAAAGAAAGAAATGCATAAATGCATGAGGGGATGTTATCTGCATTCTTTTGTAAAGGCAAATTCCATTCCCATGTGAAATATGCAGATGATGTTTCCTGCCACATACACAAAATGTCACTGTAAATGACACCAATAAAACATTTTCTACACTACATGCATGTGCGGCCAGCAGTTGGGTGAATGCCGTGTCCCGCTGGGTCTGCTGACCCAGCTGGTCTGGAGGAGGTAATGACTCCTCAGTGCTCTCCCCGGACTTGATTTCCACTGGAAAATAGGTATCTGCCCTTCCTGCTGCAAGTTACAATGTCCTACTGCTTCTTGATTTAGTAGCAAGCATCAAAATCAGTAACACAAAGAAGGAATGAAAGGTACAAGCATCAGCCTCTTGGGGGACATTATAATATATGTTACTATCCACATTCCAAAGCTGAGAAGTGATGCTTTTCAAAGAGTATTTATGGGTAAGTCTTCCCTGACAAGGACGATTTGAAGTCAGAGAGCATATGAGAAGGAATTACTGCCTGAAAAAAGCAAAGATTATTTGTTTCTATTCCCTAGTTTGACCACTGCTATTGGGTTCCTAGGTACTTCTAGACTGATAGTTATAGCCCATTTAATCAGATGGAAACGTCTGGAAATAAAAACATAGACAAATGGCTAAATTTGTTTGGATTATTCTAAATCGTGAAATGCTAATGTCTTTAAAACTTGACCTTCTTCAAAGTACCTGATGCCAAAATACTGCAGTCAGCCTTAATAAGAGAGCTATAAAGTTATCTGTTGTTTTTTAAAGTGAATGTTTGTTGACTATTTTGTGACAATAGCCACATCGATTTCAAAATGCTTTACTCAATACACTTACTGGAAGACCCTTTTAAAAGAGAAATTATAGATCTATATGTTTAAGTACAACCCATGAAAACACTGCAAGAGTACTAAGGACGTCAATATGAAAACACTTTGCAAGGTAGATCTTTGTCTGATACGTAGCGTTAACATTCCCAGGGAGAGGGGCTACCTGGGGAGATTAAAAAAAAAAACAAAAACCTTTCCTACTGCATAAAAGTCTTGACTATACCTCCTCCCCTTCCCTTCAAATAATAGAAATAGTATTGGCTCTTTTTCTTCTTGCATCTCTAGAAATTCATGCTAGTCCTAAAAAATGATGAGCACCCTATACTTTTAATTTTCTCTAAGTTACAAATTAATTTTCACACGTAAATTCCATAGAAGGAAATGTCTGAGAAGAGTGATGGTCAAAGAGGAGGCAGGCAATTCAGTTAAGTCTGAATTTGTCCCTCACACACACACACACACACACACTCACACACACAGACACACACTCACACACTGCCGAGGCATGCCTGATATTTGTTCATCTCACTATAATCCACACATTTTGATAAGATCAGGATAAATCTTTCTCTTTTAGAGGAGAAGAAACGAACACCAACTACACTAAAAGGCACTTACATTTATCTTAGACTATGCTAGGACAAAGAAAAACAAAAACAGCAACTGAACCATGTATATGGAGTTAAGCCATTCTGGTAGATTCTTGTTCAATGAATTAAGGTTTAATTCACAACTTTATTTTTTATACACAAATGAAAACCAGTGAGTAGTCCAAGCACCAACTTTAATTAGCTGGAAACCATTAACTGTTCTTTCCTAATTCTTTGACTATATATTCTACTCAAAACCTGGATTCTTTCCCAAAGGAATTCCATTAATTACAGGGAATCTTTTTTAAGTTTGTTCCTTTCCATTCCTAAGCTTTTGTTTCTCTCTCTAAAAATGCATAGGGCATATTATCCTAATTTGGAGGAATGCAATTTCATAGCAGAATATTTATTTTATAAATTATTCTGAACTATCATTTAAAAAAAGAAAAACATCCAAAAGCCAGGCACAATTTTTTTAAGGCTATTTATTAAAGGAAAGAAGTGAGTGAGACCAGCGCTCTCGTGTCTGACATGCTCTAAAGTACAAAACGATAGAACAAGTCAGTCATCAAATGTAGAGTGACATATTCATTAGAATATGGGACAACGTGAGAATAAGAAGATTGGGGAAAATACTTTTAAAGAAAGGAAGGAATACTTCAAAATTTTAATAGCGACTGCCTCCAAATGTAGAAATATGAGTCATATTTTCTTCTTTCTCATATTTTTTCTACACTCAGCTTTATTAAATTTAGGGTGGGTACAGAAAGAGCCATGATTCAAAATTCCAAAATCAGAAAGGAAGAGGCTCAGATGTTTTTCGTTGGGAGTCATAAGGTAAGTTGCTCTCAAACATCCTGTATTTGACATTTCTGTTGGTGCAGACAGCTTCCATGGAGAATAAGACAGGCGGTTTTGCCAACATGATAAAATAATAATTGAATTAAAATACTTGCTTGTGTTTAAACTCTAAGAATTCAGAGAAAGTAAAAATAAAATGTAAAGGCCTTTCCAACATCCCTTCTGTAGTTCATTATCTGAAAACCTGGACACAGTTTTTAGACCAAAGTAATTGATTCCTTCAGACCAAAGTGTTTTAGTTTCTCAGGGCTTACAAAAATCCCTGAGATGGGTACTGTTAGTCTAATTTGTAGAGCACATAGATTGAAGCTTTACACATTTGCATAAATTAAACCTACCAGTCATTAATCCAGAGGTGACTTCTGTCAGTTGGCGGTTGTTTTCTGACTCTCTGGACATAAAGGGAAGAGATGGCACGTTTGAATGGTTCCCTGGGTCTGGCATTTTGTAATCCCCCAGACGGTTCTTCAGCACACAATGAGTCAGCCCTGGGTTGTATTCTCTGTTCTGTGCAGACAGTGACAGAGTACTCTTGTGGGATTTCACCCTTACATTTGTCTGCAGGCCGCGCAAATTAGATGCTTTCACAAAGTAAGAAAAATAACTTCCCAACTACATTACAATGTAAACATTTTCCCCTGAACTTAAAGTAGTTGAGTCATAAAAATGGTTTGTAGCCTGGGTGGTCAGAATATAGAAGCATATACAAGGAAGATGAAATTTATTCTGGAAAATATCATTTCCCAGTCTGGTAAAAGCCCTCAGAAATGTTAAATTATTATGAAATGTTACAGAAATGTTAAACTATATTCTGCTTGTTCTTTGTCCTTTAACCTTTCTTTGCCTTATGATTATTAAAAATAAATTAGTTCCCTTATATGTATATATAATTTTTATTTATTTATTTATTTATTTGTATTTTGTTACTTAGAGTTAGGTTTTTGAACTTATGAAGGTTAGTATTTATGAACACCGATGAAGGTATTATCATGCCATATTATAGCAAAAGTCAAGGAGTTTCCTGCAGTGACAACAAAATCTTTACATCCTCCTTCTCCAAACCCATAATGCACCCTGGTGTTCTTGTGGGGAAGCTTGGGTGTTCAGGTCTGATTGACAGGGCGAATACAGAGCAGCAGTTGGCAGAGCTCAAGCAGAGCCTCTTTGCATTCATTCAGTTATTCATCAAGTATTTATTGAGTGACTACTATGTACCATGCACTGTCCCAAGGTCTGTGAGTCAAAAGAGACAAGATCCCCACTTTCAGAGAGTTTATATTCTAGTGGAGACTCACTAAAAAAATATATTTTAAACATTTAAGAGCACATTTGAATATTCCAAAGATAAGAAAATAGCACAGTGCGAGAGCGACTAACTAGAGGGAGTAGCCAAGACCAGAAGGAAAAGCCACTGTAGGGAGGAAACCTCCACCCTCTTAGGATCCCTGACGGGGCCTGCAAATGAAGCTGACAGAGTCACAGGAGAAAAGCATACACGTTTATTTCATGTAAGTTTTACGTGCCATGGGAGCCTGCGGAGGGAAATAGAGATGTGAAGAAACAGAGCAGTTCAGGGTAGTTCGTGCTGGGTTTGATGAGGAACGGGCAGTGGCGGAGGAGTAGAGTAGGTTAGAGAGTGTGGGCTCAGGGTCGTAAACTGGGGGAAATGGCAAAGTCTGTTTGTCAACATCCTCTTGATGTCCCTTTGTCTTAGGAGATAAGGATGCTTCTTTCCTCCAGATATAGGGAGGGCGCCTCTCAGATGAGGGCTTTATAACCTGCTTCATGGGAGATGGAAAGAGGGAAAGTCACAGTGACCTCCCTGCTGCCATCTTCTCAAATTCCTTCAGCTTAAAATATTCGACATGCCAGGTGCCGTATTTTGGGGTACCGCATCCAGAACCCCATCACTCTCCATGTGAAGATCTGAGGAAGGGAATTCCAAGAAGGGGGGCAACAGGTGCAAAGACCCTGCAACAGGAAAATGTGTGGGTTTCGTAAGCCACGGAACACGGCGACGGGAGAGGAGGGGTAGGAAGCAAGGGCGGGCCACACGACACAGGATGTGGGAGGAACTGGTGCCACGTTAGATTTTCTTCTGAGGGAAATCTGTACCAAATGCCTCTCACCATTTACGACTTTGCTTCTGAGACTCAAAGGGATCTTTGTTCAAGAGGAGCCTCTTTTTTATAAGCATATTCTAGGCTGTTCCTTTGGCCACGGATAAAAGAAATTCTCCCATATTGTGGAACGGAGAAGTCATTCTGGTTTACACATGAGTTAACTTGAATTTTATCCTAACTAGAACAGCTTGTTTGTGGCCTATCAGACATACATTGTACATCTGCTTTAATTAGTAAAGAAAAGGGCCCACTGAGCCGAAGTAAAGAATGTCCATGTTGAAAGTAAAGATTAAATGTCTCCCTTCCTGGGATGCCAGTGCTTGTTCTTCCACAGTAAGACTCCCTTCCCAGGTACCAAGGTCATAGTCACTCAGTTGTGTATGTGCTGATCTGGCTTTTTTTGAAACCTTGAAGGTATATATCCCTGACTTGTTCCATCTTCTTTGCTCTGAGAAGACATAAAACCGTACTGAAAACCAAGCTTCCCTGGAGCAGTTCCTCTGAGTTATCTGAGAGGCCGTCTTCTGGGCTATAGTCCTCAGTTTGACTCAAATAAAACTCTGTTCTATGCCTACCACAGATTTGTTCGTTGACTCTTTGCGTTGACATCACTCTTACCTCAACAATTCCCAGTCACACGAGGGATTAGCCTGTGTTTTACGTGATTATTTTCTCTGTTCCTAAGCTCTTTAGTGTGAAAATTTTAAACATAAACAAAAGAAGAAAGAATAGTATAACAGACCCCATTTTTCAACAATGATCAACTAATTTTTAACTGCACAAGCAATACATGCTTTCTGTAAATAATACAAAAAAGAAACCACAAAGTAGAAAAAACACAATTCCTCTACTTAGAGAGAACCACTGATAACTACAGTATAATACTACATCTTTATTTTTTCATATACATCCACAGGGTAGGGTTTTTGTTTGTTTCTTGTTTTTGTTGTCAAGATGAGTCCATGTTGTACGTGCTATTTTGGAAGCTCGGCGACCTTTAAGCTATTTCTTCTACTCTATCCTCACCCTTCCCATGGAAGTTTCCATTTTACCCCAGCTCATGACATGTTTATTTTGACATTCCTCCTGTTTATTCATCTTTGTACATGTCCAGCGTAGCTGAACCATGTTGCTTGGGAATAATTTCCATGTTGGTAAACTATCTACATGGATGGAAGCTGAAGGTTAGGACAGTGGTTAGAAATGTGAGCTCTGGATTCTAATCCCGACTCTGCCTCCTAACCCTCTGAAGACAGGCAAGTTATTAGCCTCTCTGTGGCTCAATTTCACTGCTCATGAAATAGAGAAACAATCGTTTCTGCCTCCTAGTGTTGTTATGGATAATGTAGAATAATGTATGTACCCAGAGCCCTTGCCATATGTCATGAGCTCAGTAAATGGCTGCTATATTTATTATTAAAACACTGGTTATTGGTGAACCGAACTTTTATGCCAAATGATAATATATCAAGGATAGTGATTTAACTTCCCCCAAAGCTGTACACAGCACCTGTGGCAAGTCACTGTCTTATAATAATGTAACGGAAAGCACTCTTGCTTTTTAAGTCCTTAGTTGAAGTTAGACTAGATATAACCAAGCAAAGAGCTCATGTGCCCACAGTGCAGGAGTCTGCCCCAAGGTGAGGGGGCAAACTGCAGGACACCAAGCAAGGGAGTGGGAGACAAGCCGCAGATCCACTCCCACGTGGTCTTTGGGTTGGGGGTGTTTCAAAACAGAGAGGCTGGATTAATCACCATCTTGTGCCATTTCTTAATCTAGTTCAGGAGTCAGAATGTCTCTGGTTTAGATTCTCTGGCCAAGTGGTCCACGGCTCAGGGTCTGTGAGCTCATCTTGCCCTGGAGAAGCAGCCTGAGTTTATATGTTAATGATGATATCCATAATAGCAGTTTTAGTGCATTAACTATGTTATTGACAGCAGCAATTTAAGTCATCTGATTCTGGTTGATGAGCGTTCAGTTAGCAAAGGACTGAGGTCAGAGGGGACAAGAAAGGGAATGACGTTTTGCACAGAGAGATGAATCATAACCTTGGTAAGGGAACTCGGTTTTAGGGGGACTCGGTTTCAACGTGCCCGTTGGCATCTTATTTATTAATCAGTGTATCCTATGTACTATGCGGCTTAGTATATAGAATAGCACCACTTGGTATTACTGTATTTATGCTGAAAGTATTTGGTCTTGGTCTGTGTTCAAGAGGGGCCGGCTAGTATATGCTCAGCTCTCCCAGGTAAGGGAAGGAAAAGCCAGTAGTGTGGGAATAAAAAACGTATTACCTGTCATTAATAAACAATAGTGAGGCTATGAGGGCAGGAGGAATGTTGCTAATGCAGAGCCCCATGACCATCGGAGGGGGAGTTTATGTGGGCTCCACCTAGCAATTATCTGTGTGTGCTTCTTTCCTCACCTGTAGGTAGCACTGAAAAATCATTACAAGTAAAGGAATATGTTCTCCAAAAGGGTGAAGGAGAAAGCCATCTCCTTAGTAATTCTGCCTTGCAATTTTCCTTCCACCCTATTTTGCTGACATCCATCTTCCTGCATTCGACTTTTAAAAAGAATGAGACTAAGACTAAAAAGGAATCAGAGAAACAGAGCAGAGATTCAGCAGAAAACTTAAAGTGAAGAGGTTGATCACCTTTGTCAATTTTAGTTTTAAGGTGAGATTTTATGGAAAATGACACTGTATTGTCCTGTGCTATAATCAGGAGGAGACCAGCCTCTTTACCTCTCATGCTGAGGTGTGATTAGATGCCTAGCAAAGTATTTTCAAAATTTAAAGTTGTTCCCATAAGATTGTAATTCTAGCTCTACAACTTTCTTAAGTTCATTTAACATGATATGGCCTTAGAGTTACATTTTACTAGGAGCACTTATGCTGTGTGGTGATTACATTTGTGAAACAGCTTTTCCTAAAGTAAACAAAGACTCCACTGAAATTCCTTAACATGCAAGCTCTCTCCCTTTGTCTCCCTCCAACCCCTTCTTTCTCTCTCTCTCCCATTTTTCCCTTTTGCTTGGCACTTTATTCCTTTCCCTTTCAAATGACTGGCTTACCATAAACATTTTTCCTTCCCCCCTCGACACACACGCACGCACAAAGACACACACGCACACACACACACACACACGCACACGCACACCTGGCACCACTCACCCAACAGTGTCTGCTACTGATTGGCTTCCTCCAAAAAGGACAAAGGGTCAGTTAGAGGAGCCATCCTTCAGTCTGCAGTGGAAATCTGGAAAAATTGCTGCAATTGGTAGAAGTAACTGCCCTTACAGCTCTGCAGACAATTAAGTAATTGGATCCATATGTGCTGGCTTACAGAATATTTCAATGAAATTAACTTCAGCGTGGGGCTCTGATTTTAGTAAGAAAAGGGGCAGAAGTAAAAAGACACACCTACAATGATCCACCTAGTTTATTTCTTGGCAAGTGAGTATCACATCTCCTACAGAGACTCGGGCTTGTGTTATAGGGGAAGTGGGTGTCTCAAAGCTGTCCGCAAGAAGGCAGTAGCCTAACCTAAATTATTAAATGTCTCTAAGCACATAATGCATGCATACATGTACTCTATAACTCCATAACCATTAGATTTCTGAAAAATAACATTTGACTGGGAGTTCATCAGTCAGAGATCTCATATGATTCATTCATTTGAAGACAAGAGCATGAATAAAACTTAAATTCAAATAAAGTTTTATTAAAAATGCAAATCACTTTCACTATAAATATTAAGGAAGACTCCACGAAGTTTAACACATAAAAAAGATTGTTTTATTTCTGCAGCTGTGGAGAGGTAGCTAGCAACTCAGAAGAGGAACTCCAGGGTCTCACTGTCTGGGTTCAAATATTTCACCCTTTCTTTCAATCCTGAACTTTATCTCACTCCTTGGTAACATCCTGCAAAATATCACTTCTCTTTCCCAGAGAATCCAGTCTGGATTCTAGCTACGTAACCTTGGAAAACTCTCTGTTTCTCTACACCTAAGTTGCCTAATTTGTAAAACAGACATAGGGTTGTTAATTAAACTAGTTAATTCAAGTAAAGTTCTTACAATAATGCTTGGTATATAGGAGGTGACAAACAGAAGATCTTTCACATTGAACTTGTCTCTAACAAGAACTATTATGGTGCATGCTTATTCTATCACTAACTTGCTTTGGCCTCTGCAAGCCAGTTAATGCCAGTTTTCTTGTTTGTATGAAGGAAGAGATAGGACTTCATTTCTAACATTCTATATATATAAAATACACATATAATATTTACAATTTCTAGGACATTTATTGGACTTCAATAGCATAAACTAGTTTAAATATTGTTGTGTGTGATATGGGTTCAACAAATCTAAAACAGTCACAGTAATTGAGTAATTGATCACAAACATTTCTAGTTCAGGTGCCAAGTTTGGGGAAGGCAGAGGTAGCACCATAATAAATAATAATAAAATTCTCCTTCCAGACAGGACAAGAGACACGACAGAGAACGGTACCCAACACCCTTGTCAAATAGCTCATGAGGGCACTCACTGTATAAAAGAGAGAGTTGAACATTTTTCTTGACTGATTATTGGGAAGAAAGTCAGGCAAAGTGTAGCAACGCTAGACAACTCACCGGAGCACCCAGGGATAACATTAATTGGACTGGATTCTCTGGGAAAGAGAAATGACATTTTACAGGATGTTACCAGGGAGTGAAATAAAGGTCAAGATTGAAAGGATGAAGTGCTTAGAAATTGATCAGCAAAGTTTTCTGTACTTTGTCAACCACACATCAGTTAGCATGTTACCACCGAGAGGTTAATTTAAGACATGGATGCTTTGGGCTTATATTTTTCTTTCTTATAAAATGCAACAAAATCCCTGCATATACCAACTGTTCACTTCATCTTTATTCGATCAATTAGTGATCCCTCTTAAATTTTCAGCCAGAGGAAACTGAAGTAGAGACAAACAGGGTTTCAGAGAATTTAAGAATGTATAAATTTAAGACTAAATACCTCACATTTTAAATGAAGGATATGATAAAACACCTTGACCAAAGCCATATGACTTAGTGACAGAAGCCAGGACTAAATATCCAAGTTGCCTGACCCTAAGGTCACGCTAATCCCATTACACCAAACTGCCTTCGCTTTTGGAGATGAACAAAATCTTCACAAGCCAAGATTCAAATGGCAAGTTTCTGTTCTGTCAGTTAAACTCTAGACCATTCAAGCTCTGTGGTTCAAAAGAGATTCAAAATTCCATGACTCTCAAAGTCTTAAATATACCCTCAAAGAATTCCAACACAAGGTTTACTAGCAGCTTTATAGCATATATATCTTGGGTTGGCCAAAACGTTTGTTTGGGCTTTCCCATTATGGAAAAACCCAAACAAAGGTTTTGGCCAACCCAGTAATTCATCCAATAAACAATAATTGTTGTCTTGGAATCATTTGGATTTATTATGAAAATTCTTGAGACTGTTTTTGATAAAAAATAAGCATATAAACAAGGTTAAAAATGGGGTAGAGAAGATAAATCCAAAATATCTCACTTTTTTTTTTAAAGAGAGAAATATTACTACCTGGGATTTCTCCTATGTCAATTGAATGATTTTTACCTAATTCACTCTTCATTACAAAAATATGTAAAGATTACAAATAACCCCTTTTAACCTTCCGCAACGACAAAAGTTTTCTTGATGCCATTTGATCACTTTAATCCAGTAGCCTGGGTAAGAATCACCACAATGTAGGGTGTGTCTGAATGTTCCACACATGTTGTGACTTCTATTATTTTTGTACTTGATATAATTGAGAGTCTACTAAACCCATGACTGTGTTAATTTTTTTTTTTTTTTTTTTTCAGGTTTGCCAGGCATATGAGGGCTAGAAAGCTATCTATACTCTCAATAGTGTGTGCCTTTTTTGGAGTTATGGTTTCTTGTGAAAATATATGTTTTGGCTCAGGTATTAGTTTGATGCAGCATTTATGATCAGTAATGTTTTTTCAACTAGCACATGTGCCCAATAAGATCCTGGGAAAACTTTTTTGTTTGTTTTTTTTGTTCCCTTACTAATGAGTCTGCTTCTTTTTTTTTGGTTTTTTGTTTTGTTTTTGCGGTACACGGGCCTCTCACTGCCATGGCCTCTCCCGTTGCGGAACACAGGCTCCGGACGCGCAGGCTCAGCGGCCACGGCTCACGGGCCCAGCCGCTCTGCGGCACGTGGGATCTTCCCGGACCGGGGCACGAACCCGCGTCCCCTGCATCGGCAGGCGGACTCTCCACCACTGCGCCACCAGGGAAGCCCCTGGGAAAATTTTTGAGTGAGCATTGTACTGAATAAATGCTTTAGCATACTCAGTGTTCTAACTGTATACACTTGATATCTCTAACATGTCTAATTCACCATTTCCTCTAAGCAGGGCGAATGCCAATTTTGGTCACACCTGTTTTCAAAACCCATAGTTTTTTTTATTTGCTAAGATTCTGTTTTCTATAACTTCTGTTGTTAGTTTCTTCTTCAGTGTTAATTTGGGACCCAAGAATAGCAGTAGATAAAAAAGGGAGGCCCAGGAGAACTAATGCAGGGAATGAAAACTGAAAAGCATGGGACTGGTCTAGACCCAGAGGTGGTCACAATGGAACCAAGGATCAAAGGAAAGATGCATACCAAACCAGAGGTCAGTCAATGTCCTGGTGTGAAATCTAAAGAGCTGGAAAGCAGAGAAAGGGAAGAAATGGGAAGCCAGGGGGAAATGAGGTCTCAGGCAGAAAACTGAAGTCAGAGCAAGATTGGGAAGGGGAAGTTAACACACCACCCATCCAAGCAAAGAATCAAAGAGGAAACACTCTTGGGAAGGGAGACTCTAAAGCTAAAGTCTGTCTCCACCAGGATTAGTTTTAAATGTTTCCGTCTATGGGCAGGAGCTAAGCCCACCTCAGAGAGAGACAGCTGGTTAACGAGGGATCAAGAGCAGATCCTGACCATATTAAGATCTTCTCTACTAGGATACTTAGAGTGGGATTTTACTCAACAGTAAGTTAGATAACAAAGACATAATAATGAAGAAACAGGTACGATTTCCTACCCTCATGAAGTTTACATTTTACAGAGGTAGGTAAATACAGGTTATGGAGCATAGTTACAGAACACAACTTTTCAGACTTGAAAGGTAACCTAATTTCTATCCTTATCTAGGTCCACTTCTATTAACAGCTATCCTAGCATTTGCTCTAATTAATTCCTGAACTTGTCCTCTTTTTTTTTTCTTATTCACTTTTTCTAGGAAATTTTTTTTCACATATTCCTTCTCTTTGTTCCTATATCCACTTCTGGAGCCATTCTGGTTTTAAGTTCTCATTCATTTTTTTAATATCTCATGATTCCCGTATCCAATTCAAGTCAATATGAATTCAATATTTCTAGGCTCCAGAGAAGACATCAAAAGGAGAAAGGGCAAGTCTCTCCACTCAAGGAGATTTTATTTCTGCAGGAGTCCATATGTCCTCAAGAAGCTGTCAGACCAGGATGAATGTATGATGGCCCACACGGGAGGCATTATGTACTGTGGTGGTAAAAAAGCTATGATAACAGAGCACAGTTTCCAGATTCCCAGAACAGAACGGAAATCGCTTTCAGTTGGCAGCCATCAGGAAATGCTTATAGAGGAAATCTAATGAATTTATAAGAAAATTAAATTAAATTAGATAAAATCTAATGAGTAAACATTAAATTCAAGAGTAGGGACTGTGTCTGATTCCTCATTTTATCCCTAGTACCTAGAACCAGAGCCTGGAATGTGGTAATAATTGAAGTACACAACAAATATTTGTTGAACTGACCTTGGATGATTGGATTAAATCCTGGACAACTAGTAGGGCTTCAATTAAGTAAAACTGGGGCAGACAGAGCAGGTCTTTTCGAAGAAAAGAAAGACACGACATGAGCAAAAATAAGAAAAGAGAAAAATGTGAGCAGGGGGTAGCCTAATTTGGATGGTTTGAAGTGTTTACCGAAGAGGCCTATTTGCAAGTTTAATGATTTTATATGAGACACGCTGGTTGCAGCATCGTGGTGAAAGCGTGTGCCCCATATCAAGGAAAACGGGGGAAGGGGTAGGACAGCCAGGCAGACTCAATTCAGATGTCTGGCTGAATGAGGCTAATAAGAAGGGGCCCAGCAGAGAAGTTTCAGGTTGGAGACAGCACTATTGCAGGGAGAGGGCTAGAGGAACAAAGAGTGAGACCCAAGTGGGGAGGAAGACAGGACAGGCGGGGTAGGACCTCAGGACCAAAATCACAAGAGTAAGAAGCACTGGGCTGGGTGGACACAGGCCTCATCTTGGCTTTGCCATTACCTATTTACTTTGGGGGCGAGTCACTTACTTCTCAGTGTGTTCTCTCATCTGTAAAATGGAGATGAAACTTACATCATACTATCATGTCTAAATAAGACAACTTTTGTTAAATACCTGACATATACAGTATTCCACCATAAAAATAAGTATGTTTTTATAGAATTATATAGAGAATATGTTTACTTATAGAAGATACGAATATATAGCAGTATTGGGTTGGCCAAAAAGTACGGAACATCACATGGAAAAACCCAAACGAACTTTTTGGCCAACCCAATACACTGATTTTCTAGGGCTGCTGTAACAAAGTACCACAAACTGCTGGAGCAGAACAACAGAAATGTGTTCTCTCATCGTTCCAGGTGCCCGAAGTACAAACTCAAGGCGTTGGCAGAGTTGATTTTTCTTGGAGGCTCAGGGGGAGAATCTTGCCGCTCTCTAACTTCTGGGGGTTGCTGGCAATCCTTGGCGATCCCATGCTTGTAGTCGCCGAACTCCAATCTCCGCCTCTGTGGTCACGTGGCGTCCTCCTTGTGTGTCTCTGTGTGTCTCCTTTTCTCACAAGGACGACAGTCATATTGGATTTAGGGCCCAATCTACCCCGCTATGACCTCATCTGAACTAATTACATCTGCAAAGACCCCATTTCCAAATAAGGTCACATTCTGAGGTTCCAGCTTGGCATGAATTTCAACCCAGCATAAGAAGTATATTCCTAACGTATTCTTATTTTTATAATAGCTTCGACGGGCTATTATTATAAGAACTAGGATTTGAGCCTTAGAGGGGAGGGGAACAAAACGGTTGAGGTCCCAGGTCAGGAAATCTGAATTCCATCTATTCCTCTTCCCACATGTGTAGCCTTGGAGGCTACACCCTCTTTAGTGGCTAGTCCTCTCATCTGATCAACAGGGGCCGGAACTTCAGAGTGTTTGGGGAGGACTAAGGGAAGGAATGCGTGTGATGCACTTAGCACGGTCCTGGCCCGAGTGACGGTGCTCAGCTCACTCTAAGGAGGCCAACCTGTGCTGCAGATGGCAGGGGGTGGGGGCACAAGGGGAGGGCAAGGTTTCTGCTCATGTGAACATGACTCACCATTCATCCAGACGCGGGCTGAAAGCATCGCGTGGAGAGCCACCCTCACCTTTATAATCTAGCACTCTGCCACTAAGATTTCCCCAGGCCAGCTTGTTCAATGCTAACTCAAGTGATTTACCACCACTCTTGATTCATGTCCCGTAGAAATGCCAGGTCACTGGTCACTGGCCACTGTCCAATGCCTAGCATTTCAGTTTGCCCATCAGGTTTTTTTTTTTTTTTTTTTTTGCGGTACGCAGGCCTCTCACTGTTGTGGCCCCTCCCGTTGCGGAGCACAGGCTCCGGACGCGCGGGCTCAGCGGCCATGGCTCACGGGCCCAGCCGCTCCGCGGCACGTGGGATCTTCCCGGACCGGGGCACGAACCCGCGTCCCCTGCATCGGCAGGCGGACGCGCAACCACTGCGCCACCAGGGAAGCCCGCCCATCAGCTTTATACACTATATTATTGGACTCCGAAAACCAACTGCTTAATCGTCACCGTCAACTTCTTATTTTTGGAAAGAACAATTTAAAATATATGTAAATAAATAATGCCTTCACTTTCATGAATTTGTAATACACTTATGTAATGTATTTGTAATACATTATCTTGCTAAAAGATAATGTATAATGATAATACATTATCTCGCTTTGTAACTCTTTCAGGTGGAAAACCAGGTAGTTTATTGACGTGACTTAAATATAACACTTCGCTGCATCCTGACTGGTGGGAACACCTCCCACAGTACTTGGCTTAGATTAGCCGTATCCTAGGAGTTCACTGCTGGTCACCTGGTAATGAAATACACAAATGTGAATCAGTTCCGCAGTCTGTGGTAGTCACTATCTTATCCATCAAGAAGGCCGACCACAGTAATACCTTTGAATAGACTTACGACTTGGACTGAAGTTATACTGTCAAAATCTGTATTGGTCTCCTATTGGTTTGCTCCATTTAACATTCAGTTTTGTCAGCTTGCGGTTGGTGTTCCAGGGTGCTGTACTGAGACGCTTACAGGGGGAGTAAAATCTGAACATTACCTTTGCTGTTCGTGAGGCACTTTTACATCATGAGTCCACACTCTGTATTCAACTGATGTTACGGAATGATGTATAAATGCAGCAGGGCGGCACAGTGCCCTTAAACCCCCAGACGGGCCAATATTCTCAGGACTTTAAGAAATGATTTTAAGAACTGCTGTATGCTCCTGCCTGTTATAAAGTTCATGGAGAAGCAGGCAGGCAGGGATTCTTACTGACTGATGTCTAAGATAAGCAAATTATGCATTAATTTCAAACCTTAGGAAGCCCAAGGTTGTATACCAACTACCTGAATCTAGAAAAGTGAAATGCAACAAAATTCCTGGCAATTCACAAGTTGCAGATGCTTTAGATTTGGTATTTGGGATCTACCTGAATTTGAGTGTGTCTACACTATCATTGCCATTTACTTTATAGTTAAGTACAGTTATTTCCATTTGTAACAGCTACATATGACAGGCAAGGAAACACTTAAAAACACAAGCCATCTTGGAGCATGTGTGTAAAAGATGACACGAGACTGCTTTTGTCTTCTGAGCTCATTCCTAATTTGTGTCCGAAATATATCAGCCACCGTATATAAATCTTTTAACAGAACCCAGATTTCATGAATTTGTGGCTTGCCTGAACTTACTTTTTAAAAATCCTGGATAGGGGCTTCCCTGGTGGCGCAGTGGTTGAGAGTCCGCCTGCCGATGCAGGGGACGCGGGTTCGCGCCCCGGTCTGGGAGGATCCCACATGCCGCGGAGCGGCTGGGCCCGTAAGCCATGGCCG
>NC_041220.1:8361211-8385143 GCF_002837175.3 Physeter macrocephalus
GCCCGCGTATCGCAAAAAAAAAAAAAAAAAAAAAAAAAAAAAAAAAATCCTGGATGTACTGCAGATGAAAATGATCTCTATTACTTTAGAAATTACACTTTACAAAAAAGATGAACACTTTTCAGATTTATTTCAGAACATTCTAAATCCCAGGAATGTTTATTGATGTAAACCCCACATAGATTAAGCAATTTAGAGATTTGGGGCAAACAGGCACCACTTTGCAGTAGGTTTGGAAAAGAGAAAGCATTTCAGCACATGTCCTACCACAAAGCATTTGGCAGTCTAAGTTAGAGCTTCAGATTTCCTTCTGAAAGGGACAAGAGACTTCCTGTCATTCCTCTGGTTTTCTGCATGTGACACCGATGTGCACACTGCAAAGTGTAAACAGATGTAAATGGTGAGGGAAGGAGCCAGGCCAGTGTGTGGTTCTACACACACTCTCCACACCCTGCTCGGAGCCGGGCGGCGGACATTTCCACCCAAGTCACAGGACACTTGACTGGTTTATTTCACCAATATTTACTTATGGAAATCAAGGGGCGTGGCCGGGGCGGGAGGAGGGGTCTGGGGCCGAGGGGCTCCGACCGCAAAACAGCACCAGTAACCTTATCTGCAGGGATCATTAACCTTTCTTGAGAAGGCAGCTGGCTGTGCTCTGAGGTTTGTCCTCAGAATGTGAGGAGAGCCACACAGATACCGCAGAGACTGTTCAAAGACTGTTGGGTTTACCTTGCCAGCTTTTGCTCTACCGTAGTGTGGCAGAAAAATGAGATTGCAACAATTCTTTTTTCTGTTTCTTGTTTTTATGATGAGTCTTCTACTTATCCACGGACAGAGACCAGGTAGGACTTGGACGGATTTGTACCGAGTGACTCGTTTTCGTGCCTGTTGGTGTGACTGGGCCTCTGAGCATGACTGTGTCCCTGTTGAAAATCGCGTAGGTGTGCTTGGGGGTGAGGGTGTAGGATTTCAGAAGTATGTTGTCTATCCCGTGAGGTCTGTTATTTGGATATTTAAAAAATAGCTGGATTTTAGAGTGATGATAAATAGTTGACCACTATTTTTCTAAATTCGAAGAAAATTGATCCCAAAGCTGTCATAGATATGGTGCTCTTATAAGTAAAAAGAGAGCTGTTATTTCTAGATATATAGTTAGAAGTGTCACTTTAAAAAGTGCCATTTTAGTATTATTGTGCTTACAGAGCCAAAAAAAGGCAAAAATATGTATGGTCAAGATAAATAATATTAATTTACTTGACACATTTTTCAAGGATTATTATCAGTCATTTGTTCTTAACTAACAGGGATTTAGTAAACAAAGTTATTTTAAAGTGCTTTTACTTCAGAACCAAATATCTAAGATTTCAAAGCGCTGCCAAGTAAAAAAAAAAAAAAATTAGAAAGTTTTCTAAGGAAAAAGCCAACCCAAATTTAAATAGAAAGGTGACACCATTTATATCTAAATACGTTAGATTATTCACTTGATAATATACTTCTCCATTTACAACAGAAAATGGTGCCTAACTGGTTAAACATTCAGTCTCTGCCTTTTAGTTAGAAGCTTGATCACTGAGACTATTTCAAATGACGTTTCCTGATCTGACCTCTTTACATAAATAAGAAAAAAGTTTCAAATTAGCAATTCAGAAAGCAGCTGATCCCTTCTTACTGTTTACAGCAATTGCTATTCAAATTGTTTCTCCTCCCAAAATACAGAGCAACTTGGACAACAGTCTTGTAAAATATTTGTGATTAATTCACTACGTAAACTAAGAAGTCTAGAAACATTTAAAAGAAGTCATGTAGGAGAAGAATTTTACTACTGAATCCCACCATGAACAATGAACTGTTAGGAACACCCGTCCTGAATTTGCATCCCATTAATTTTTTATATCACAGTCACATCTGAACAGATAGCAAATAATCACAGTATAATATGGACCGAAAGTATTCCCTCACAGTCTTCAGATTAAACAACAACTAATTTTCTGTAAATGCCCCTGATATTTTCCTCTTTTTTTTTTTCAGCTAATTTGGCACTGAGAAGAAAATTGCACAGGTACAACTGCCTTCAGAGGAGATGTATGCCTCTCCATTCACGAGTGCCCTTCCCCTGAGGTATTTCTGATGGAAAGAGTTTTACTACGTTTAGGCAATGTTCCAGATTAGATATACCTGAGAATGCTTACATGGCTTTAGAGTGACGTCAGTGATGCTCGCTAATGGTGTGCATACTAACAGCGAAATGAAATGATGTTTGGGAACGGCTTTAATCATTTAATGGGACGGAGGCGGAAAATGTAGGAAAATCTTGATAATTGTTTAAGCTGAGTGACAGTTATATGGCGATTAATACTATTGTGTGTGTGTGAAAATTTGCATAATTAAAAAGATCAGGCACGAGGAGAATGTAATTAATTATAAAGGTATCTTTAAACACATGTTTTGAAACTCTCTGAATAGCTCCCTGTGCTACCCGGAGCAAGCACGTTTCCCATTGACACCACTCTATGCTCGAAAGCATGCGGACACGTTTGCCCAACACCACCAAATGGATGATGTATTAGCCTCAATAGTTAGAAATTTATTTTTCCTGAAAATATTTCTTTTCATATATAAAATCAACTTAACATTAATGACATGGCAGCTTTCCAGCTTCACGAATAGAATTGGTCTTGATGGTTGTTGCATCTTTAAGGATAAATTCTGAATAGAATTTTGTTCCTGATTTTACACTACCACCATCACCAGTAATACTGCTTCAATCAGTTAACATCAAACGCCGCCCAAGTTTGTCACCTCACACTAAAAAAATAAGAAACTTGACATTCCATTGTAATTATTTTAAGCGCTTTAATTCACATGAAAGATAGCTTCCTTTAAAAAAAAGTCATAGAAATATCCCTCAGCTGCTTAACATAACACAGGCAGTTGCTAAATTAGCCTATTCACTTGGCCTGTGGACTGGAGCATTTACGGCACTATATGCATTCAGGGAAAAGAATGATTGCTGTGCCTGGTGTTTAATACATGCTTTTCAAACCGGTGAAGACCCTGTAGTAGGATATTAAATAAAGGAAGAGCAGTTCAATAATAAGCATTTACCAAGAGGACTGAGACAAAAACCCAAGTTCTCTACGCCTGCATCTGTAACAACTGACTCTTTGCTATCAAAATATGAAAAAGAAATTTGGTGGAGAAATCCAGAAAGATACAGGAGGAAGTTCTTGAGAAGCCAATTAATAGGGACTAAAACATGCTTTAACTTTTAGTTTTAAAACACACTCAAAGTGTTTTATATGTTAAAAAATCCTTTGGTGTATGTCGATAATGAATTTCAGTCTCTCATATAAATAACGGTAAAATCTGTGCTCAGGAGGAGTGGAGAAGTTCAAGATTTTTCCAGCACTTCTCCACAGATAACAAAGAGGCATTTCACGGTAGCAAGAGAATTCCTGCATATGCAGGAAAGGATGCCTCACAAATGCAAACAAAAGCCCTTAGTCAGCCACAGGTTATATTGGCTTTCTCCACAAAACACCTGCCATAAAAACTAGGGCTGTAAGTAAACAAGATCGAGTAGTGAAATTTGAATTGTCAAAGTTAAGGAAAATTTTGACCTATAAACCAAATTTGTAAACCAAAGGGAAACGTAAGTCGAAGCCATATAAACTATTTAATAATAGCAATCCTTTACAAAAGTTGGGTAATCCTTTTAAAGAACTGCTCAGGTTACAGCATCCATTTTCTCAGTGTTTAGACTAGTCCTACATTCCAGCTACAGTTCTTTGAAGAATGTGTAAAAGTCACATTTTGGAATCCAGCATAAGAGCCATTGAAAGAAAAACGTTAATTTCCCCACAGAGAACTATATTTAATATCTAGTGATAAACCATATAGAAAAGAACATGAAAAAAATATATATGTATAACTGAATCCCTTTGCTGTACAGCAGAAGTTAAAACATTATAAATCAACTATACTTCAATAAAATTTTCTTAAAAATTAAAAAAAAAAAGATAATTTCCCAAGATCTTGCTCAACCAGTGCTCTAAGTGCTATCTTCAAGTCTGATAGCATGATTCTCACTGCCCTAAATACTTGCATCTTTTTTATGTGTCTTGCAACAAAGGTACTTTGACTACTAGATAAAGGCACTATAGACATAAGTAGTGGAACTCTGAGGCTGAATCTCTCTTCATTTGTCCCCCTCTGTTTTCTACATGCTTTAGATAAAATCACATGTCTTGACTTCATTCAGTTAGGGTCAAGGAAGACTGTAAAGGGATAGGTAAGGTAAACATTTGACTTTGAAGTTTTACAGATTAACCTTTTAGAGTGGTTTAGACTTTCAGCTCACTTGATGGGAAAGCCCGATTACCTTTACTCCCGTCAATTTTTCCTTCTCACAGAGTCCTCCTCAAAGATCCTCAGTGAGATTTCCTAACTGTTGAGGTAATTAAATAGAAAATCTTGCCATATAAAATTTATTTTCTGATACTTTTTCTCACAAATATTTTGGCATGACCTTCAGCCCTAAGGGAATTACAGTGAAGGCAAGCAAAAGAAGGGTGTCAGGAAATCTGAGCTTATAGGTTCATGTGGAAATGAGGTAGGGGCTTTGAGGCAGGGACTCTAATGATGTCCCCTTCCAACAGTATCATCTCACTACAGCCCTGACTGTATCGATAAATATGTGCTCTAGGTAACGACACACTCCGTTAACACATACTCTTTCTAGCCTTTTAATAATAGTTATAGTACATGTTCACGGTAAAACAGTTTTTCTAACAGTCTGGAAGAATGTAAAGTCAAAAGTCAAAGCCTTCCGCCCTCCTCTGTTGCCCATTTTCCTTTCCCAGAGGTAATGGCTATGAAAATATTTTTGGTAAAGTTACCTTTTAAAATTGAGACCCTTGATTACCACTCAAATGTAAATGCTTCTATTTTCTGCCTTAAAAAAATTTTTTTTGTAGTAGTTGATTTACAATATTGTGTTAGTTTGAGGTGTACAGCCAAGTGATTCAGTTATATGTTTTTTCAGATTTTTTCCACTGTAGGTTATTACAGGCTACTGAAGGCAGTTCCCTGTGCTACACAGTAGGTCCTTGTTGCTTCTCTACGTTATGTATATAGTAGCTGTATTGTTAATCCCCATATCCCTCCCTTGTGCCTTTGGTAACAGTAAGTTTGTCTTCTATGCCTGTGGGTCTGTTTGGTATATAGATTCAGCCGTATTATCTCATGCCACTCCTACGTTGGGGCTTGGTGTGCTTTCTCCACACCCAGACCACCAGCCTCCACACTGTCTGCCTGACTCCTACGCCCTTCACGTCATGATCCCCCCACCCCTGACCAAATCTCTGCTCGGCCTCCAAACCCTATGCAACTGTCCTATTGTCCTGGCCCTTCCACTCTATTCTGCCTCTTTGTCTTATCCGAAAGCCAACTCTGCCTTCAGCACAGAATCTGCACTTTGGTGGAGCACTTCACCTCCAACTTTAGTGGCGCTTCTCTGCAAGTAACTCTTCTTCCTTTTAAGCACCTCTGATTCCCATTCAGTTATATTTCAAGCCTTTAATGACCCCCAGTTTCCTTAAACTTTTTAACCTCCTTATCCAACTCACAGCAAGAGATGATTCCTCCTCCCAGCGAAAACGGAGGGAATCAAGCTTCAAAACCAGACCCTGCCCTCAAACTACCAACATCTACATCTGCAGCGTCTTCTGTTTTCCCCTCCTGGTCTTTCATTAGGAGATTCCTTTCTTGGTTATGGTTCATCTCTCCACACCTCAGGAACCTTGATGCAACAATTACTCCCTTTCTTCCCTAGCATGTTCAATATGTCAAAACTGATCTACTTCATCTTAAAAAAAAAAAAAGAAAAAGAAAAAAGGTGCACCCTTGGCCCCACAGTGCTCTCTAGTGACCAGCTCAGGTTCTTCTCTGCACAGCCAAATTTCTCGAAAAGTGGCTACTTCCTTTCCTCCCATGTATTTTCAATGCACTGTTCCCACTGCATTCTGGGAAAGGTCCCTAGTGACTTCCTTCTTCTCTAATTCAGTGAACACATCAGCTGTCTCCATGGGTCAAGTTGTAGAATGAATATTCCTTGGTTTCAAAGATACCCTGCTCCCTTCTGACCATCTCTGGAATAAATCACTATTCCTTTCAGGACCTGTACAGGGTGTCCAACTGCCTACCGGGAATCACCTCAGCTGCCCTGCAGATACCCGAAGCCCATGGCCACAGTGCACATGCAGATCTCCACCATGGCTTCTGCACAGCTCTTCCTGTAACTCAGCTCTCTGGTCCAGTACCACGCATGGCATCAGGAAGGACTTGCCTGATGATCCTTTATGTAACAAAGCAGTACCAAAATAAAGTCTTAAAACAATTCTTCACCCTGCCCCAGATATTTCCAATTTTCCTTTGCCTGGACTGTTTTTCTCCATGATACCGAATGCCATGTGACATAACATATATTTACTCTGTTTGTTTAGCATCTTCCTCTCATCATTAGAATGTAAGTTTCATGAGAACAGGAACTTTGCTTTGGTCATCAGCTCTTCAGAAATATTTGATGAGCGACTGAATGAATAGCTAAAAGCAAATTCTGTAATTCCTTCCACTCAGATATTTCCCCTGTGTTCTCAAGGTTACTGTGTATTAGGCACTGTGCTGTGAAGCATAACGTGGTACTGTCCCAACCCAAACTTCTGAGCAGAGTGCCCTAGTGTCCAGTTCTGTTTGCTCAGCCTGTCATTTCTACCTGACAACCTGCTTCCTCCTTTTCACCTCTTTACTACTATTTCAGTGCCTGTCATATCTCTCCAACATGACTGCCACACCTTAACTGATCACTCCAGCCTCCAGGTCTCTTCTGGAAAATCCATTTTTTGTTTTATCATCTGATCTTTTTAAACTGTAAGTCTAATCATGTGACACCTTGATTAAAATCCTTAACTGTCTCTGGAGCCTTCAGGACAGTGAGAACTCCCATAATTTAACAAACGACACATTACAAAGGGGACCTCTGCGGCATCACCTCTTCTCCCCTGCCCTTTCTCAGAGTGGATAAAGAGTTAAGATGGCACAGCCTAGGTTCTAGCTCTGGCCACACAGCTCGCCCACTGGTGATCTCTGGTAAGTCACTTATCTCTTCTAAGCCTCCTTTCACTTCCAGACCTGTAAAATGGAGCTGGTAATGGTATGTACCTTATCGTAACTGTACCTAGCAATAGTTAAGTGCTAAACAGATAGTAGCTAGAATTATTAACATGGCTTTAAAGTCAGTCCATTCTTCATCTCTTGCCCTTCCTCAAGCTACACTTCTGCCTACTTAACTCTTTTCCTCACTATCAAGTCGTCCTTCAAGACACCTTCCCTGGTTTTGCTACCCCTACAAATTTTATTAGATGCTCACTTTTTGCTGTCAGCCCCGCTTGCATACTTCTGTCAAAATACCCGACTCACTGCCCTGTAATAACGTGTTAACTGACTGGGCTCCTCCCTACCTCCCTCCACACGCTAGAAATTCTCTGAAGGCAGAGTGTGGGTGTTCTGACTTCGTTAAATTAACATTTGTTAAGTGGAGCTCAGAGTACAGAATAGTGAGCCTTATTGCAACAGCTGACCACAGGTACGCTGAAATAGAGAAGTTTATGACAGTCCTGGAGGAAGCACCCGGCATGCCTCAAGGGGCCACATGGGGAGGCCAAGGCAGAGTGCAGACACAGAGAGGGGACCTGGGGGACACACGTGCCTTTAGTAGGGTCTGTGGTGGAGTCCTCTGGATTCCTGGGCAAGGGCCTGATCAGTCAATTCAGACCAAAAGAGCATGGTTTTGGTAAGCCCCAGGGGGTCTTATCTAAGGGGCACATAAGGTAACCAGGCCCTGGGAGACAGGGAGACTGCCGATCACAAGAGCTGCTGGGGTAGTCACGTCAGGAACTTCCATTTGCTTGTGACCTTGCACTGCTCTCCAGGGCATGTGCTTCGTTTGTGGGAGGCGCTGGTGTCAGTTTAAAGCCCCACACAAAATGCATGCCTGGCAGCAACACCGTGGGGTAGCTTAGCTACTCTCATCATTGGGTTGTATTTATTTATCTTCCTATCTTCAGCCGAAAACAGTGCCTGGAATACAGCAGACACTCCGAAAATTTTGCTCAAAGAAATGAAATGAAACTTTTATCAATATTTATTGTCTTAGTATTTAAGAGGTACTACCGTCAGGCCCCGACACACATTCTCAGCTCTATTCCCTGATATTAACTGCCAGACTGAACTCTTACTCCCGCATCTCACCAAGTTCAAACCCTGCCTCTCCCCCAGGGTTCTCTTCCAACTCCATTTCCTATATGAGGCTCACCCTCATCCAAATAGCTTAAAATAATTTTCCACTCTCAACAATCACTGCATTTTTATCAGTAGGTTTTTAAAGTCATTTATCACATTCTACTTTATTTCATCAAATTTTACCAGTACTGGAATGTGAGCTCCTTGAAGATAAGACTTGGCCCCTAAAGTTTAGACTATAAACCTTTATAGTGTGTGAATAGTGGAGAGCAGCTTGAAGTATAGGGGATTCTTGCATGGACTATAGTATCTGTAGGACGTCTTGCTCAAGACTAAATAAAATATAGAAAATTACTGTTTTCTCAATTAATCATAGTCTAGTGTCCAAAGACCACGTCAGAGAAAATTCCTAATGTTCCTAATTTACCGATAAATAAATAAAACTTTTTTTAAAGACCCTGATGCCTTTATGATAATATATACAATAGAACATACTGAATATTTAAATATACAGCTATGTTTTACATATATATTATTACAATAAATGCACATTGCCCTATGCAAAATATGTATATGATGGACTAAAGCCAAATTTCAGAGTATTCTTCACTTTGGAAACTGATTTCTCATTACAAAGTGTGTAATAATTCTTTTTGCAGATATTTAGTTAAGGTAGCTGTTGTCTAACATGTTTAGGAATCTAAAATTTCTTTGCAGCATACATTTTTTGTTTGTTCTCAATTATGTATTCAATTAGTGACCTAGTGATATCAGGTAAACTTTATTATTGCATAGCAGTAATGTATTTGAAAAATATATTATTCTTAGACAATAGCAAGAGAATATTTTTTAAGTGACTTGAGAAAAACAAAATCACTTATCATTAACTTCTTCAATCCATTCCACTTTTGGATGTATTTTTTTTTAATAGTGATGTGTGATATTGAATGCCACAATTCTCTCCACACTACCAATAATATCAAAATGTTAGATGAATTCTACTTTCCTGATCTGAACAAAATTATTAGCAATTTTCACCAGAAACATGCAAAATCTTGTCAGTGTATCTACAATTCCTCAGACTATTGCTAATTTATAATTAAAATCCTTGACAGTTTACCTGTTACCACTCAGAATATTTATAAATAAAATAATAATGCAAGCCACATGTCTTCTGCTTTGCTTTGTTAAAATTCTATTAGAGAAGAAAAATAGGCAGAAAGGACAGGCTTTCCCAAGGCCTCCTTCACTGGTCTCAGCCCTGCACACCTGTGCTCATGCCTAGAGCTTGGGTCAGCCACTGCCACCGTTCTAACCCCATCAGGCCTTCCAGAGCATTGACCCTTGACTGGTCCCTTTCTCCTGCTAAGACTGTATAATTCATTAGTTCCATAATTGCTGCCAGTATTACATGTTTTCCTGCTGCTCTGTCTTCATCTCATTGTTCTGGAAGAATCGTGAAGTCTTCAAACAGGCATGTTATATTGCTGCTGGAGAATGCATAAGAAGTCAGATTGGAAATGCTTCAAATTCTTCATCGAATCCCAAACTGTACAGCAAACCTACATTTCTGTGGTCACCTTGCTGCCTTGCGCTCCACAATAACTGTTTCTAACTTTTTCGATTCACCTCAAATTTTAGGCCCTAATCTTAGGGCAGATGGCCTTGCCTCACACCACAGAGAAGAGAGAAGTCATCACATGGTACATCCCTCAGTCTCCAAGTATAAAACAAGACTCCCATCTAATCCGCCTCCTACTCTGCCCACCCTGACCCTCCTCTTCCTCTGGGTTTCATGGAAGGTATGACCGTCGCTCTATCTGTGTGTGGATCCCTTCCCACTTTCTCAGGAATCTCAAACTGCCACTTTCACACTGTCTTCATTCTCTTTGCCCTCTGGATCGTCATGTCAACGCTGAGGTTTAAACGCTGGTAAGACTACATAGTAAAACAACACACGCACACACTCCTTACTCAAGGCTCTCAAATGAGTCTTCTGTACTCCTCATCTCCAATTCATTATTTTCCATTCACATTTTAACCTACTCTAATCTTACACCTTCTTTAAAATAACGTCAATCATCTTCATTTGCTTAGTTTTCCCTCTGATTTCTCAGCAGAATTTAGCAACTGACTACACTCAATCTGCAAAAATCCCTTCCCTTAAATTCCAGGATACCATACTTATATTTTTCTGCTAAATTCTCAGCTGACTCTCTGGCTCCTAGGCAGGTGTTATCTTATCTAGAAAGACTTGCATGGTGGAGTTTCTCTGCTCTCTCCTGCTCCGTTTCAGCCATTCCTTTGGCTTCAATTACCTCTTCACGTGGAGTGGTAATACTCTGCAGGAAGAAAGGAAGATCATCTCAATGAGAACAAGCAAAGCCTATTTATTCAGAGCTTGCTATGGCAAGGGAGTAAGCCACCATGACTATTTGGCTATTAAGAATAATTCTGTTCTGAACGTTCATGTCCAAGTTTTTGTTTGAACATATGTTTTCAGTTCTCTTGGGTATATACCCAAGAGTGAAACTGCTGCATTATATGGTTACTCTGTGTTTAACTTATTGAGGAACCGCCAAACTATTTCCTACAGTGGTTACAGCAATTTACATTCCTAACAACAATATATAAGTGTTCCAATTTCTCTACATTCTCACCAGTACCTGTTATTATAGCCATGCTAGTGCATGTGAAGTGGTATCTCGTGATTTTGATTTACATTTCCCTAATGACTAATAATGTAGAGCATATTTCATGTATCCATTGGCCATTTGTCTATCTTCTCTGGAGAAACAGCTATCCACATCCTTTGCCCATGTTTTTCAATTGACTTGTTTTATTGTCAAGTTGTAAAAATTCTTTATATATTTTGAATACATGGCCCTCATCAGATATATGATTTGCAAATTAGTTTCTTCCATTCTACTGACTGTCCTTTCACTTTCTTGGTGTTGTCCTTTGAGAACAAAAGTTTTTAGTTTTGTAAAAGTCCAGTTTGTCTATTTTTTCTTTGGTTGCTTGTGCTTTATACGTTAAAACACCACTGACTAATCCAAGGTCACATATATTTACATTTATATTTTCTTCTAAAAGTTTTATAGTTTTGTATCTTACATTTATGTCTATGATCCATTTTGAGTTAAATTTTGTGTATGGTGTGAGGAAGGAGTCCAACTTCTTTTGCATATGGATATCCAATTGTTCTAGCACAATTTGTTGAAATTACTATTCTTTCCCCCATTGAATTACCTTGGCACTACTGTCAAAAATCTGTTGATCACTAATGTTAACGGTTTATTTCTGGACTCTCAGTTCTATTTCATTGATGTAATGTCAATCCTTGAACTAATCCTATAATAGTTCTATTGATTATTGCATTACTTTAGCAAGTTTTTAAATCAGGATGTGTGAGTTCTCCAATTTTGTAGTCCTTCAAGATTGTTTTGGTTATTCTGGTTCCTTGAATTTCCATATGAATTTTAATATCAGCTTGTCAGTTTCTGCAAAGAGCCAGCTGTGATTTGGATAGCATCATCTTTAATCTGTAGATCAATGTGGGAAGTATTGCCATCTTCACAATTACATTTTTCAACACATGAACATGGACCCTTGAGCAACATGGGTTTGCATTGTGTAGGTCCACTTATGTGGATTTTTTTCACTAAGTAAGTGCCACAGTCCTACACAACCCATGGTTGATTGAATCTGCGGATGTAGAACCGCAGATACAGAGGGCCAACTGTAAGGTTATACGCAGATTTTCAACTGTGTGAAGGGTCAGTGCCCCTAATCGCCATGTTGTTCAAGGGTCAACTGTAATCAGATCTAACTTAGTTTATCTCAACATTTTATAATTTTTTAGAATACAATTTTTATACCTCTTTTGTTTAGCTTACTCCTGATATTTTATTCTTTTGGTGCTACTGTAAATGGAATTTTCTTAATTTATATTTTTGAATTATTCATTGCTAATATATAGAACTGTAATTGATTTTTGCTTATCGACCTCATATCCTAAAACCTTAATGAAATTATTAATTCTCATAGATTTTAGTAGGTTCCTTAGGATTTGCTATGTATGAGCTCATGTCATCTGCAAATAGATGTAGTTTTACTTCTTCATTTCTAATCTGGATGCCTTTTATTTCTTTTCCTTGTCTAATTGCCCTAACTAGTCTGGTGCGATGTTGAACAGAAGTGGTGAGAACAGACATCCTTGTCTTATTCCTGATCTTAGATGGAAAGTATTCAGTCTTTCACCATTCAGTATGATGTTAGCTGTGGAAATCTGTAGATGTCCTTTATCAGGTTGAAGAAGACCCCTTCTGTTCCTAGTTTGTCGAATATTTTTATCATGAAACAAAAGTGTTGAGTTGTGTCAACTGTTTTCTCTTTATCTATTACTATTGTGCATTTTCATCCTTTATTCTATTGAAACCATGTATTACAGTAAATGATTTTTGGATATTAAACCAATCTTGCATTCCTGGGTTAAATCCCACTAGATATGATTTTTATATATTGCTGGTTCAGTGTGCTAGTATTTCAATATATTTTTGCATCAATACATTCACATTGGTCTGTAGTAGTTTTCTTTTCTTGTGATGTCCTTTTCTGGTTTTGGTATCAGGGTTACTTACATTGATCTCATAGAATGAGTTGGGAAGTGTTTCTACCTCTTCTATATTTTGGAAGTGTTTGTGAAGGATTAATACTAGTTATTTAAATGTTTGGTAGAATTCACCAGTAAAGCCATTTGCCTAGGGCTTTTCTTTGTCAAAGATTTTAACTTGCTAATTCAATGTTTTTATTTGTTAAAGGTATATTCAGATTTCACTATTTCTTCTTGAGTCACTTTTGGTAGTTTGGGTCATTCCAGGAATTTGTTCATATCATCTAAGTTATCTAACTTTCTGGCATACGATACAGAATATTTATAATTTGTTCTGTATTTCTATAAGGTCTGTGGTGATGTTTTCTCTTTCATTCCAAAGTTTTGCAAATTTGAGTCTTTTCCTTTTTATTCTTGGTCAGGCGAGATAAGGTTAGTCAATGTTGTTGACCTTTTCAGAGGACCAAATTTTGGTTTTGTTCATTTTCTCTACATTTTTCCCATTCTCTATTTCATTCATTTCTGTTCTACTCCTTACTATTTTCTTCCTTCTGTTTGCTTTAGGTTTCATTTGCTCTTTTTATCCTAGTGTTTTAAGGTGGAATGTTAGCCTATTGATTGACATATTTCTTCTCTTTTATTTATCTTTATTGATCTTCTTTTTTAATATGGATGTTTAGAGTTATAAATTTTCATCTAAGCACAACTTTAGCTGCATCCCATACGTTTTCACATTCATCTCAAAGTATTTTCTTATTTCCCTTGTGTTTTCTTCTTTGATCTAATGGTTGTTTAGAAGTGTGTTGTTAATTTCCAATTATTTGTGAATTTCTCAGATTTGCTATTGATTCCTAATTTCATCCTGATGTTAAATCATCTATTTCTCATTTCAATTGTGTCAGTTTTTGCTTCATGTACTTTGGGACTCTGTTTTTAGGTGTATATATCTTCATAATTATTTTATCTTTCTCAATTGACCCTTTTATCATTATAAAATGTCTTTGTCTGTAATAATAATTTTTGTCTTAGAGTTTATCTGACATTAGTATATCCACTTCAGTTCTCTTATGGTTGCTGTTTGCATATTATCTTTTTCTATCCTTTTACTTTCAATCTGTTTTGTGACATTGAATAAAGAGTGTGTCTCTTGTAGACCATATAGTTGGATCATTTTTCTTTTACTGTCTGATAATATTGACCTTTTGAATGGTTTAATAGATTCACATTTAGTGTAATAATAATAATAATTATTATTATTTTTTGCAGTACGCGGGCCTCTCACTGTTGTGGCCCCTCCCGTTGCGGAGCACAGGCTCCGGATGCGCAGGCTCAGCGGCCATGGCTCACAGGCCCAGCCGCTCCGCGGCACGTGGGATCTTCCCGGACCGGGGCACGAACCCGCATCCCCTGCATCGGCAGGCGGACTCTCAACCGCTGTGCCACCAGGGAAGCCCTAGTGTAATTATTGATATGGCTGGGCGTATACCTGATATTTTACTTTTTGTTTTCTATGTCTCACGTATTTTTTTCCCTCTGTTCCTCCATTCCTCCTTTACTTTTTTTTTTTTTGCATTAAGTGAATATTTTCTAGTGTAATATTTTAATTCTTTTCACTTTTTTCCACCACGTTATTTTCTTAGTGGTTGCTCTAGGGCTTAAACAATACATATCTAAACTTATCTGAATCTAATTCAGATTATACTATTTTAAGTCCAGTAAGATGTAGAAATCCATATATAGTGCTATTGTCTCTTCCCTTTTAATTCTATTATAGTTATACATATTGCATACACACACACACATATGTATATATATAACACATCCAACTCTGTCATAATTTTCACTTTATACAATTTTAGGTCCTTTAAAGCTGAGGGAAGAAAGGAAAGGAAGTATATATTTATAGAGTTGTTATATCAGCCTTCTTATTTATCATTTCTGGTTCTTGTCATTAGATTTTTCTGTTATTATGTTAGTCTGTCAAGCTGTTTTAACAAAGTACCATAGACAGGGTGGTTTATAAACAACAGAGATTTATTTCTCACAGTTCTTGAGGCTGGGAAGTCCAAGAACAAGGCACCAGCAGACTCAGTGTCTAGTGTGAGCCTATTCTTGGTTCATAGATGGTCATCTTCTTGCTGTGTCTTCACACGGTGGTAGGGAGTTCTCTGGTTTCTACATTATAAGGGCACTAATTCCAATCATGAGGGCTCCACCCTCACGACCTAAACACCTCCCAAAAGCCACACCTCCAAATACCATCCACTGGGGTTAGGTTCCAACATATGAGTTTTGGGGGAAAACTTCATCCTATAGCACCTGAATAAATGTTTCTCTGTTTGCTCTACTCCCTTAAGACAATTTCTGTAAACTTTAAATACTTTGGAAAAAAAAATTCACCAGCTATAGTTGATTCACAGGGAAGAAGGACCACAGAGTTCCTTATACCACCACTTTAAGTACTCTGCAAATTATGCATATTTTAAACATTGGTACTTAGTGGCAAACTGCTCTCTAGAAAAGCTTCACCACTTTGCATTTCCAATAACAAGTCATGAGAATGTGTACTCCCCACACTCTTGCCAACACTGAATACTTTTAGTTTTTGCCTCGCTCATAAGCAAAAAAACTCATCTCTTTTTTATGTTCAAAATTTAGACAGTCTGAGTTGAGAGATGATTCCTAGAAGAGGCATACCTGCATATTCTTACTGCTAAATTATAGTTGACATTCCAACATGACTATCAGGAAAGTGAAGGAGAAAGAAGCTTCTAGAAATGAAGCAAGAGACTGTTTTCATGTCTTTGGGAAGCGGTCAAAACAAACTGCCTATGACAAGCCCCAGGAATCCCCTGGATGCACAGCCAGCCATGCTGGTATCCAGTCCTACAAACCAACTGGCTAGTACAAGCCCTGGGATGCATGGGCCACACACGGCCAGCATCACCATGACCTGGCCCTGTCCACCAGTGGACTGGCAGCCACCACATGAAGCAAAGCCTGACAGCCAACTGAGCAGGGGGTCAGCCCCACCTACCAACATGCCCAAAGGACTCAGCCCTGCCACAACTGAAGGACTCACACAACCAATATAGGGGACACCCCTAGCGCATATAACTGATGACCAGAGAGGAGTGTGCTGCTGGGCCGCATAGGATGTCTTCTACCTAAGGCCACTTATCCCAAGATTGGAACATTAACTGACCTACCTAAGACCTAGAAATAAATACAGAGAATTAGGCAAAATGAGGCAACAGAGGAATCTGTTCCAAACAAAGGAACAAGATAAAAATCCAGAAGAAGAACTAAGTGCAGTAGAGATTAAAAAATCTAACCAATAAAGAGTTCAAAGCAATGATGATGAAGTTGCTCAACATTCTTGGGAGAAAATAAAGACAGTGAGAAGTTTAACAAAGATCTGGAAAATATAAAGAAGAACCAAAGAGAGCTGAAATATACAATAACTGAAGTAAAAAAATACACAAGAAGGAATCAAGAGTAGAGGAGATGATACAGAGGAACGGATCAAGGAACAGGAAGAGAGAGTAGTGAATATCACCCAAGCTGAAGAGAAAAAAAAAACTTAAAAAAAAATTTTTATTGGAGTATAGTTGCTTTACAATGTTGTGTTAGTTTCTATTGTACAGCAAAGTGAATCAGCTCTATGTATACATATATCCCCACTTTTTTGGATTTCCTTCCCATTTAGGTCACCACAGAGCACTGAGTAGAGTTCCCTGTGCTATACAGCAGGTCCTCATTAGTTATCTATTTTATACGCAGTATCAGTAGTGTATATATGTCAATCCCAATCTCCCAATTCATCCCACCTTCCCCTTCCCCCTTGGTATCCATACGTTTGATCTCTATGTCTGTGTCTCTATTTCTGCTTTGTAAATAAGATCATCTATACCATTTTTCTAGATTCCACATATATACATTAATATATGTTATTTGTTTTTCTCTTTCTGACTTACTTCACTCTGTATGACAGTCTCTGGGTCCATCCACATCTCTACAAATGACTCAGTTTCATTCCTTTTTATGGCTGAATAATATTCCATTGTATATATGTACCACATCTTCTTTATCCTTTCCTCTGTTGATGGTCATTTAGGTTGCTTCCACGTCCTGGCTATTGTAAATAGTGCTGCAATGAACATTGGGGTGCATGAATTATGGTTTCTGAATAATGGTTTTCCCTGGGTTTATGTCCAGTAGTGAGATTGCTGGGTCATATGGTAGTTCTATTTTTAGTTTTTTAAGGAACCTCCATACTGTTCTCCATAGTGGCTGTATCAGTTTACATTCCCACCAGCCGTGCAAGAGGGTTCTCTTTTCTCCACACCCTCTCCAGCATTTATTGTTTGTAGAGTTTTTGATGATGGCCATTCTGACTGGTGTGAGGTGATACCTCATTTTTAATGAAGATAGTTTAAGAGATGTCTGAGACAACATCAAGCATACTAACATTCACATTGTAGGGGTCCTAGCAAGAGAAGAGAGAAAGGGGCAGAGAACTTATTTGAAAAATAATACCTGAAAACTTCCCTAACCTGGGAGAGAAAACAGACTTCCAAATCCAGGAATCACTTAGAGTCCCAAACAAGGTGAACCCAAAGAAGTCCACACCAAGACACATTGCAAATAAAATGGGAAAAATTAAAGATAAAGACATGACCTTAAAAGCAGGAAGATAAAATAAACTAATTACATACAAGGGAACCCCCTAAGTCTATGAGCTGACTTTGCAGCAGAAATTCTGCCAGCCAAAAGAGAGTGGCATGATATGCTGAAAGTGATGAGAGGGAAAACCTACAGCCAAGAATATACTATCATTCAGATTTGAAGGAGAGATAAAGAGTTTTATAGAAAAGCAAAAGCTAAGAATTCCTGACTACTAAACTGGCTTTATAAGAATGTTAAAGGGACTTCTCTAAGTGGAAAAGACCACAGCTAGAAATATGCAAATTACAAAAGGAAAAGTCTCATTGGTAAAGGCAAACATGCAGTAAAGGTAAGTAGATCAACCACTTAAAAAGCTAGCGGCAGGGTTAAATAAAAGACAAAGGTAGTAAGATCACCCATACCCATAAGTAGTGAAGGGATACACAAAACAAAAAGATGTAAAATGTGAGGTCAAAAATGTTGCGGGAGTGGGGAGTAAAAGTGCAGATTTGTTAGAATGTGTTGGAACTTAAGGGATCATCAACTTAAAAAAAAATCACGTTTACAAATAGGTTGTTATATATGAACCTCATAGTAACCACAAACCAAAAATCTAAAGTATATACACACACAAAAAAAGGGAAAGGGGTCCAAAGATTTGATTGACTAAAGATATGTCAATAAAATCACAAGAAAAGACAGCAAAAGAAGAAAAAAGGAACAAAAGAGAACCTCAAAACAACCAGAAAACAATTAACAAAATGGCAATAAGTGCATATCAATAAATAACTTTAATGTAAATTGACTAAATTCTCCAAGAAAAAGAGTGCATGAGTAGATTAAAAAAATAATAAGACCAATATATATGCTGCCTACAAGAGAGTCACATCAGATCTAAAAACACAGACTGAAAGTTAAAGGATAGAAAAAGGTATTCCTTGCAAATGGAAACAAAAAGAAAGCTGGGATAGCAATACTTATATCAGACAAAATAGACTTCAAAACAAAAACTGTAAAAAGAAACAAAGAAGGACATTACATAATGAAAGTGATCAATCCAACAAATGATATGAAGATTGGAAATATATATATGCACCTAAGTACATAAAGCAAATATTAATAAACATGAAGGGAGAAATTGACAGTAACACAATAATATTAGGGGATTTTAAAATCCTCTGGCCTTACAGGACACATTAGACCAGACGGACTTAAATATATTTACAAACTATATAAACTTTATATATATATAAATGTGTGTGTATGTGTATGTGTGTGTGTGTGTGTGTGTGTGTGTATGTGTATTCCAGCCAAAGGCAGCAGGATACATATTCTTTTTAACTGAACATGGTATATTCTCCAGGATAGATCACATATTAAGTCCCAAAACAAACGTCAATAATTTAAGAAGACCGAAATCATCAAGTAATTTTTCCAGCCACAATGGTATGAGTATAGAAATCAACTACAAGAAAAAAACTAAAAGAAACCACAAACACATGTAGGCTAAACAATATGCTACTAAACAACCAGTAAGTCACTACAGAAATCAAAGAGGAAATCAAAAAATACCTTGCAACAGAGAAAAATGGAAACACAATGATCCAAAATTTATGGAACACAGCAAAAAGCAGTTCAAAGAGGGACGTTTATAGTGAGACAAGCCTACCTCAGGAACCAAGAAAAATCTGAAGTAAACAATCTAACGTTACACCTAAAGGAATTAGAAAAAAGAAAAACAAAACCTGAAGTTAGTTGAAGGAAAGAAATAATAAAGACTGGGGCCGAAATAAATGAAATAATAACAAAAAAATTAAAAATGAAAAAGATCAATGAAACTAAGAGATAATTCATTGAAAAGATAAAGAAAATTGATAAGCCTTTAGCCATACTCATCAAGGAGAAAAAGGGCCCAAATAAGTAAAATTAGAAATGAAAGAGGAGAACTTGCAACTAACACCACAGGAATACAAAAAATCATAAGAAATTACTATGAACAATTATACTCCAATAAAATGGACAACCTGGAAGAAATGGATAAATACCTAGAAATGTACAATCTCCCAAGACTATATCAGAAAAAAAATAGAAAATATGAACAGACTTACTACCAGTAATAAAATTTATCAGTAATCAAAAAACTCCCAACAAACAAAAGTCTAGGACCAGAGTGCTTCACAGGTGAATTCCACCAAACAGTTAAAGAAGAGTTAACACCTTTCTCCTTAAAGTACTGTAAAAAATTTAAGAAGGAGGAACACCCAGACTCATTCTATGAAGCCAGGATCACCCTGATACCAAAACCAGAAAAAGACAACGCAAAATAAGGTAATTACAGACCAATATCACTGATGAATATAGATGCAAAAATTCTCAACATAGTATTAGCAAACCGAATTCAACAATCTATTAAAAGGATCATTCACCATGGTCAAGTGGGATTTATCACAGGGATGGTTCCATATTCACAAATCAGTCAATACGATAGAACCACATTAAGATATTGAATAAAAGTCATATGATCTTTTCAATAGCTTTTGACATCATGCAACATCTATTTTTGATAAAAAGTCTCAAAAAAGTGGGGAAACCATACCTAAACATAATAAAGGTCATATAATGACAAAACTAGAGCCAATATCATCCTCAACAGTGAAAAGCTGAAAGTATTTCCTCTAAGATCAGGAACAAGACAAGGTTGCCCACTCTTGCTACTAGAAGTCCTAGCCACAGCACTCAGACAAGAAAAAGATATAAAAGAATTCTAAATTGGAAAGGAAGAAATAAAACTGTCACTGCTTGCAGATGACATGATACTATACATAGAATCCTAAGGATATCATTAAAAAAAACTACTAGAACTCATCAGTGAATTAAGTAAAGTAGCAGTATACAAAATTAATATACAGAAATCTGTTGCATTTCTATGCATTAACAATGGGCTAGCAAAAAGAGGAATTAAGAAAACAATCCCATTTACAATTCCATCAAGAAGACTAAAATACCTAGGAGTAAATCGAACCAAGGAGATAAAAGACCTATACTCAGAATACTTTAAGACACTGATGAAAGAAATTAAAGATAACACAAACGAATGGAAAAATATACCATGCTCATGAACTAGAAGAATTAATATTGTTCAAGTGACCATATTACCCAAGGCAATCTACAGATTCAATGCAATCCCCATCAAAATACCAATGGCATTCTTCTCACAAATAATTCTAAAAGTTGTATGGAAACATGAAAAACAAAACAATCTTGAGAAAGAATAACAAAGTTTGAGGTATCATGGTCCCTGATTTCAAACTATACTACAAAGATATGGTAATCAAAACAGTATAGTACTGGCACAAAAACAGACACAGACCAATGGAACAGAATAGCGAGGCCAGAAGTAAACTCATGCACTTACGGTCAATTAATCTACAAAAAAGAAGGCAAGATTAAACAATGGGGGAAAGGCAGCCCCTTCAACAAATGGTGTTAGGAGAACTGGACAACTACATGCAAAAGAATCAAACTGGACTACTTTCTGACACCATACAAAAAATAAATTCAAATGCATTAAAAACTTAAATGTAAGACCTGAAACCATAAAACTCCTAGAAGAATACATAGGCAGTATGTTCTTTGACATCAGTCTTGGCAATATGTTTTTGGATCTGTCTCCTCAGGAAAGTGCAACAGAAGCAAAAATAAACAAATGGGACTACATCAAACTAAAAAGCTTTTGCACAGTGTAGGAAACTATCAACAACACAAAAAGGTAGCCTAGTCATGGGAGATATTTTCAAAGGATAATCCAATAAGGGGTAATATCCAAAATATACAAAGAACTCATACAACTCAACATCAAAAAAAGACAACAACCTGATTAAAAAATAGGCAGAGGACCTGGATAGACATTTTGCTAACGAAGACATACGTATGGCCAACATACATATGAAAAGATGCTCAACAATTTCTAATTATCAGGGAAATGCAAATCCAAACCACAACGAAATATCACCTCACACCTCTCAGAATTGCTATTATCAAAATAAATTACCAGTGCTTTCAAGGATGTGGGGAAAAGGGCACCCTTGGGAATTGTTGGTGAGTTGTAAATTGGTGCAGTCACTACGGAAAACAACATGGAGGGGCTTCCCTGGTGGCGCAGTGGTTGAGAGCCCGCCTGCCTATGCAGGGGACATGGGTTCGTGTCCCGGTCCAGGAAGATCCCACATGCCGCGGAGCGGCTGGGCCCGTGAGCCGTGGCCGCTGAGCCTGCGCATCTGGAGCCTGTGCTCTGCAACGGGAAAGGCCACAACAGTGAGAGGCCCGCGTAACGCAAAAAAACAAAACAAAACAATATGGAGGTTCCTCAAAAAATTAAAAATATAACTCCATACAATCCAGCTATTCCACTTTTGGATATTTTTCCAAAGGAAACAAAAATACTAATTTGAAAAGATAAATACACCCCTATATTCATTGCATTATTTACTATAGCCAAGATATGGAAGCAAAATAAGTGTCCATTGATCAATGAATTAGTAAAGAAGATTGTATAAACATATAATGGAATACTACTCAGCCATAAAAAAGAATGAAATCTTGTCATTTGCGGCAACACAGATGGACCAGAGGGTATTACCCTAAGCGAAATAAGTCATATAGAGAAAGGTAAATATCAAGGGATTTCACTTACATATGGTATCTAAAAAACAAACAGAAGCAGACTCGTCAACAAGGGAACAAACTGGTGGTTGCCAGAGGGCATGGGGATCAGGGGTTGAGTGAAATGGTGAGGTATATGGAGGTACTGACTTCCAGTTACGAAATAAATGAGTCATGTGCATGAAATGTGCTGCATGGGGAATAATACAGTCTATAATATTGTAATGATTTTGTCTGGTGACAGATGGTAACCAGACTTGTGGTGATAATTTGTATTGTATAAAAATATCAAATCACTATGTTGTACACCTAAAACTAATATAATATTTTAAGTCATTTATACTTTTTTTGAAAGATGAATAAGTTTTTGAGATTTACAACATGGTGATTATAATTAACAACACTATATTATATACTTGAAATTTGCTAACAGAGTAGATCTTAAATGTTCTCACAGCAAAAATGAAATGGTAATTAAGTGACATGATGGAGATGTTAAAGCTATGGTGGTAATCATATTGCAATGTTAATTGTATCAAATCATCACTTTTTACACTTTAAACTTACACAATGTTGTTATATGTCAATTATATCTCTACTAAAGCTGGAAATAAATTTTAAAAAATGTATACTGCCTAGGGAAACCCTGGCACCAGTAATTCTCTTCCTGTAAAAGATCCATTATCCTCTTAAGTGAAAATTAGTTATACTCTCCCCTACCATATATTTCAAATGTATTGCTAAGTACTAATTATTAAATAGTCTTGTAGTATTAAGATTCCTCAGAACAATTTTTAAAAATTGAAGTATAGTTAATGGACAATACTACATAAGTTACAGGTGTGCAATATAGTGATTCACAATTTTGAAAGTTTATACTCCATTTACAGTTATAAAATATTGGTTATATTCCCTGCGTTTTACAATATATCACTGTAGTTTATTTTATACATAATAGTTTGTACTTCTTAATCCCCTACCCCTATCTTGCCCCTCCCCATTTCCCTGTCGCTAAAGGTAATCACTAGTTTGTACTCTATATCTGTGAGTCTGTTTCTTTTTTGTTATATTCACTAGTTTGTTGTATTTTTTAGATTCCACATATAAGTGATATCATACAGTATTTGTCTTTCTCTGGGACGATTCTGTTTGTTAAATAAAATACCCCAAAGTAAGATTTTGGTTCTGATATCTTTCTTTGACCTGCTCCAAATAACTTTCTTAGCTGGTATAAATATCAGGAATCAATATCCATAATATTAAAAAAAATAGTTGAGACTACCAATGTGGGTCACCGAGCAAATAAAGATTATTAGATGAAAAATAATTTAATGTAAAACCTCTTTAATAGCATAAATTCAGACTTTTAAACAAATACAGTGCTGTATTTATATTGAAAGGTAAGAAAATATGAAGTTGCTTTTAGCACTGAAAAACCGTGGTAACTTTGCATAATTCATTGGTTATAAAAAGAAATTAAGCATGAGTAAATTGGTCTGCTGGATAGCATTTCTTATTATGTGTTTCTTTCTCCTTTGCTTCCAAATCCAGATCTTCTCTATCTAACTTCTCCAGGTCTACCAGAAGAGGAGTGAAGGAAAAGATACCCACCCACGTAATAGTGTGATTGCTTAGAAGTTTCTGTATGAAAAGGAATTGTTTGAAAGCAACGGGATGGTTTATTAG
>NC_041220.1:8385643-8427192 GCF_002837175.3 Physeter macrocephalus
CACACACACACACAATGGAATATTACCCAGTCATAAAAAAGAATGAAATAATGGCATTTATAGCAACATGATGGACACAGAGATTATAATACTAAGTGAAGTATGTCAGAGAAGTCCAAACATCATATATTGCTTATGTGTTGGATCTAAAAAAAAAAAAACAAAAATAGACCACATGAGACCACTGCCCCTCCACTGGTCATGTGCAAGTATAAGATCTAAGACCTTTTTTTTTTTTTTTTTGTGGTATGCGGGCCTCTCACTGCTGTGGCCTCTCCCGTTGCGGAGCACAGGCTCCGGACGCGCAGGCTCAGTGGCCATGGCTCACGGGCCCAGCCGCTCCGCGGCATGTGGGATCCTCCCAGACCGGGGCGCGAACCCGGTTCCCCTGCATCGGCAGGCGGACGCGCAACCACTGCGCCACCAGGGAAGCCCCCAAGATCTAAGACCTTTTGACGTCAGGCAGCCTAAAAGTCCAACCTCAGAAGGTTGGGAGGCCTGTAGCTAAGTTACATGTGCACAGAAGACCCATTTCTGCAACTTTTTTCAACCACCTTTCCCAGGCTCCCCAAGCTTCACACCTCCCTGCTGGTGAATTTCTAGAAATGGAGACTATATAGGAAAATTATAAATGCTGTGAGTGCCTTTATGAAAATTTGAAAAGACAGTGTTAGAAAAAACATTTAGTTATTATATATTTTATTTTGGAATTGCCAAAGCAGTTTGCATTTGTTTCTTGCAACACTTCTGTAAAATAAGCCTGGTAAATAACATGGTATAGTTAGTGAAACAGAGAAAAGGGCCGTCTTCTAGGTGATAAAAAACAAAACATGCTGCACTAACTTGGCAACTTCCGTGAATGTACAACTATTTCAAAACCTAAAGTTTAGGGCTTCCCTGGTGGCGCAGTGGTTGAGAGTCCGCCTGCCGATGCAGGGGACAGGGGTTCGTGCCCCAGTCCAGGAAGATCCCACATGCCGCGGAGCGGCTGGGCCCGTGAGCCGTGGCCTCTGAGCCTGCGTGTCTGGAGCCTGTGCTCGGCAACGGGAGAGGCCACAACAGTGAGAGGCCCACGTACCGCAAAAAAAAACACAACAAAAACCAAAACAAAACAAAACCTAAAGTTTAAAACATTCACAACAAGACTTCCCAGGGGGCACAGTGGTTAAGAATCTGCCTGCCAATGCAGGGGACACAGGTTTGAGCCCTGATCTGGGAAGATCCCACATGCTGCAGAGCAACTAAGCCCATGCGCCACAACTCCTAAACCTGTGCTCTAGAGCCTGCGAGCCACAACTACTGAGCCCACATGCCACAACTACTGAAGCCCGCATGCCTATAACCCGTGCTCTGCAACAACAGAAGCCACCACGATGAGAAGCACGCTCACCTCAACGAAGAGTAGCCCCCCGCTCACAGCAACTAGAGAAAGCCCGCGTGCAGCAACGAAGACCCAATGCAGCCAAAAATAAATAAATAAAATAAAATAAATTTATAAAAAAATAAAAATTTAAAAATTCACAACAAAACCCCATCTAATTCTTGAGATTATATCATCCCACAATAATTAATTGCATAATACTCTCATGAACCAGAGTTCGAAATATCAACCTGCAAATGTCTCTCAGGTAGGTCTGGTGTAAAAATAAGCCCTAAGTTTTTCTTAGAAACTATCAGGGTAAGTACTAATGTATTGATAAAGGAACTGTTAAATTACGAAATGAAACCTCTTCCAACTGATAATTTAGAAAAATACCAATCGTCCTGGATTTTATTGTATCCAATGCAACACAGGTGTTAAGACCAGAGAAGGATTCCTCAGCTTCCGCCTTTGGGGGACGGCAAGGTCATAGCTTCCAGGGAACAGACTCTTTACAGACACCACGGCCCATTCACCACTGCCTCTTCCTTCCATGTGCCAATAATGCCTGCCAGAAACAACACTCTGAAGGCTCAGGACAGCTGGTAAAAATGTAACCCTGTGATATTGTAAGGAAGGAAAGCATGATTTCACCTTTCCTAATGCTACACCTTTTCTGTCTTCTGAGGTGATAAGTTTGGGGAGCTCAGTTTCAATATCTAGTATCGAACTGAGCTTGAAAATGTTGATCACTTTCTGTAGGTTAAAATGTTTTCAGGAGATCGATCCATTTTTTCTTTAAGTCATATGAAAAGACTGCTGGAGTGTTTAGGTTTCCAAACTTCTTGCAGACACTTTTAATACATGTGAGGAACTCCAGGTCTGCCTGCATACACCTTTCTGCCATTTCAATCAGTAACTTTTTCAGTGTGGACTCATGCTCTGAGAATTTTACTGTTTTCTTTCGATTTTCTTCAAACTGTAATTTGTAAAGAATTAATTCCTTCTCTTTTCCAAGAAACTCTTAAATTGTTTAAACAACTTAATTTTAAAGCCCCCTTTGATTCTCCACCCTCCACAACAACTCAAGAGATTCTGAGACTTGCATTTCTAACACCTTTTCAGTATCTTCGACTTGTTTTCCGGGGGCTCAGTGTAGCCTTTGAGGCTCCTCCTGTGACAGCAGGCTACAGCCTGCTCCATGGGTCCCAGGGGGTGATGGTGGGGATCAGAGGAGACCCTGCACGGGGGACACAGCAGCTCCAGGTCCTTCTCACAGAACAGGCTCAGAAGCTGCTTGTGCTTCTCACACAAGGGTTTCTCTTCCTGGTGTTTCTTCTTGCTCCTCCTGGTGGGAAGCTCCCTTGACAACATGGGGCTTGTGGACATAACTGGGTGATCCTCTTGAAGACCTTCTCAGCAGACCCCTTGAGAGAGGGACCGGAAAACTGAGTTTTCTGTTTCCTGGGTGACACTGAGGACCCCTCCCCTGCGCCCCGAGTCTGTGGGGAGGTGCTCTTGCCAGCTGCCCCGCTCCCAGCCCAGGCTGTCAAAGTTGTCCCCGCTTGGACCTGCTCGAGTCCCCAGGCCCTTCTTGAGTCCGCCTGCCCGAGACCAAGGGATGCTCAACCAGTCCCTCTCCGCTCTGGGTGGAGTGACCCCACATGGTGCTGGTGGGGTCAGCCTGGTGCTGCTTCCCCCTTCCCTGCAGGGCCCATTGCTTGCTCATCCAGGAGGTGGGAACTTGACCTGGTTTCCTTTTATGATTCCTGTAAGTAGCATCCTTTCTTGGGGTCATTCCGCTTTCCGGAGGGTCAGAGGAAGCTGGAAGTCCTGGTAGGGCACAGTAAGGAGGGTGTAGAAGCTAACTTGTTTAGGGGATATATACCAGATTTGGACTTTGGAAGCAGCACGTATTTTCAAAACATTCTGATGCGTTAAGAGATCCTGGGGTCAGCTCAAACACAAACAGTTGACAGCTAAGTGGTAACAGCTGCAGGATCCTGAACTTCAGGCCTGTGCTTTGCCTCCATCATCTTACTAGATCCAATCATCTTCTTATCAGCTTATTTACCTAATCCTCCACTCACCTAGCATTAAGTGCTCTTTTACTCACTTAATCATTATAAACCGGGGACAGAGACAATAGCTTTTATCCAAACTGGGGATCCTACCATCTAGAGAGAAGAAACATTAAAAAGCAACACGGGGACGTCCCTGGTGGTGCAGTGGTTAATAATCTGCCTGCCAGTGCAAAAGTCATGGGTTCGAGCCCTGGTCTGGGAAGATCCCACATGCTGCACAGCAACTAAGCCTGTGTGCCACAACTACTGAGCCTGTGCTCTAGAGACGGTGAGCCACAACTACTGAGCTTGTGTGCCACAACTACTGAAGCCCATGCGCCTAGAGCCCGTGTTCCGTAACAAGCCACCACAATGAGAAGCCTGCTCGCTGCAACTAGAGAAAGCCCGCATGCAGCAATGAAGACCCAATGCAACCAAAAATAAATAAATAAATTTTTTAAAAAGCCAATGGATCAATGATGAAATCAAAGAGGAAATAAAAAAGTATCTTGAGACAAATGACAATGAAAACAGAACCACACAAAATCTATGTGATGCAGCAAAAGCAGTCCTTAGAGGGAAGTTCATAGCAATATCAGCCTTCCTCAAAAAACAAGAAAAATTTCAAATGAACAACCTAACCTACTGACTAAAAGAATTAGAAAAAGAAGAACAAAGAAAAGCTAAAGTCAGCAGAAGGAAGACAATAATAAAGATCATAGAGAAAGTAAATAAAATAAAGATTAAATAAAAACAATAGAAAAAATCAATAAAATCAAACTGGTTCTTTGAAAGGGTAAACAAAATAGACAAACCTCTGGCCAGGCTCGCCAAGAAGAAAAGAGAGAGGACCCACATAAACTAAGTAATGAAAGACAAAAGATAACAACTGATACCGCAGAAATAAAAAAACCACAAGCGAATATTATGAACAGTTATATGTCAACAAGTTGAACAATCTAGAAGAAATGGACAAGTTTCTAGAAACATATATAGCCCACCAAAACTGAATCAAGAAGAAATGGCTAATTTGGACAGACCCATCACTAGAAATTAAATAGAATCTGTGATAGACAAAACTCCCTGCAAACAAAAGTCCAGGACCAGATGGCTTCGTTGTGGAATTGTACCAAACATACAAAGAAGACCTTATACTGATCCTTCTCAAACTCTTCTAAAAGATTTACAAAGGGGGAACATTCCCAAAGTCATTCTATGTAGCCATCATCACCCTGATACTAAACCAGACAAAGACATTACCAAAAAATAATATTACAGGCCAGTATCTCTGATGAGTATAGATTCAAAAATTCTCAACAAAATATCAGCAAACCAAATCCAACAACACATAAAAAAGATCATACACCAGGGTCTCAAGGATGGTTTAACATATGCAAATCAATCAATGTGATACATAACAACAAAATAAAAGACAAAAACCACAGGATCATCTCAATAGATGCACAAATTCCATTTGACAAAATTCAACATCCATTCATGATAAAAACTCTTACCAAAGTGGGTCTAGAAGCAACATATCTCAACATATTTAAAGCCACTTATGACAAACCAACAGCCAATGTTATACTTAAGGATGAAAGGCTGAAAGCCTTCCTGCTAAAATCTGGAACAAGACAAGGATGCCCACTCTCACCACTTCTATTCAACATAGTATTGGAAGTCCTAGCCACAGCAATTAGAGAAGAAAAAGAAAGAAAATGTATCCAAATTGGCGGGGAAGAGGTAATGTTGTCATGATATGCAGATGCTGTGATATTCTATATAGAAAACCGTAAAGACTCCACACAAAAACTATTAGAACTGGTAAACAAATTCAGCAAAGTAGCAGGACACAAGATTAACATGCAGAAACTTTGCATTTTTTTTACACTAACAATGAAATACCAGAAATGGAAAGTAAAAAAAAAAAAAAAAATCCCATTTGAAATCGCATCAAAGAGAATAGAATACATAGGTATAAAACTGACCAAGGAGGTGGAAGACTTATATGCTGAGAACTATAAAACTGTGATAAAGAAAAATGAAGATGATTCAAGGAAATGGAAAGATGTCCAATGCTCTTGGATTGGAAGAATAAACATTGTTAAAATGGCCATACTACCCAAAGCAATCTATAGATTTAATGCAATTGCTATCAAATGACCCATGATATTTTTCACAGAACTAGAACAAATAATCCTAAAATGTATATGGAACCACAAAAGACACAGAATTGCCAAAGCAATCCTGAAGAAAAAGAACAAACCTGGAGGCATAACACTACCAGACTCCAGAGGAATACCACCAAGCTACAGTAATCAAAACAGCATAGTACTGGAACAAAAACAGATCAATGGAACAGAATAGAATGCCCAGAAATAAACCCACACACCTGCAGTCAATTAATCTTTGACAAAAAAGGCAAGAATATACAATGGAGAAAAGTCAGTCTCTTCAGCAAGCAGTGTTGAGAAAACTGGACAGTCGCATGTAAATTAATGGTTAGAACGCTCCCTCACACCATACACAAAAATAAGCTCAAAGTGGCTTAAAGACTTAAATATAAGACAGGATACCATAAAACTTCTAGAAGAGAACATAGGCAAAATATTCTCTGATATAAATTGTAGCAATGTATTCTTAGGTCAGTCTCCCAAGGCAACAGAAATAAAAGCAAAAATAAACAAATGGGACCGGATCAAACTTATAAGCTTTTGCACAGTGAAGGAAACCATAAACGAACAAAAAGAAAACATATGGACTCAGAGAAAGTATTTGCAAATGATGTGACCAATAAGGGCTTAATTTCCACAACATACAGCTCAATGATAAAAAAAAAAAAGAAAATATGAGCAGAAGACCTAATTAGACATTTCTACGAAGAAGACATACAGTTGGCTAATAGGCACATGAAAAGTTGTTCAACATTACTAATTATGAGAGAAATGCAAATCAAAACTACAACGGGGTATCACCTCACACCAGTCAGAACGGCCATCATCAAAAAGTCTACAAATAACAAATGCTGGAGAGAGTATGGAGAAAAGGGAAGCCTCCTATACTGTTGGTGGGAATATAAATTGTTACAGCCACTATGAAGAACATAATGGAGATTCCTTAAAAAACTAAAAATATGATCCAAGAATCTCACTCCTGGGCATATATCTGGACGAATCTATAGTTCTGAAGGATACATGCACCCTTCGGTTCATACTAGCACTATTCACAAGAGCCAGAACATGGAAGAAACCTAAATGTCCCTTGATAGATGAATGGATAAAGAAGATATGGTACATATATACAGTGGAATACTACTCTGCCATAAAAAAGAATGAAATTATGCCATTTTCAACAACTTGGATGGACCTAGAGATTATAATACTAAGTGAGGTGAGTCAGGCAGAGAAAGACATATATCACATGATATCACTCATATGTGGAATCTAAAGTATGATACAAATGAACTTATTTCCAAAACAGAAATAAACTCACTGACATAGAAAACATACTTATGTTTACCACAGGTTAAATTGCGTGGGAGAGGAATAAATTAGGAGTTTGGTATTAGCATATACAAACTAGTGTATATAAAATAGAGAAGCAACAAGGACATACAGTATAGCACAGGGAACTATATTCAATATTCTGGAATAAACAATTATGGAAATGAATATGAAAAAGAATAAATATATATATTTCATATGTATATATATATATATATATATACACACATATGAAAAATAATAAATAAATGACTGAATCACTTTGCTGTACACCAGAAACTATCAAAGCATTCTAAATCAACTATACTTCAATATATTTTTTTTTAAGCAATGCAGTTATTGCCCTGTTTCAGCGTGGATGACCTTCCATTCAGGAGAGGGGGTACGGCTTTTATTTTCATTGTGGACACAAATTCCTGTCCTGAGGACTTGTGCACTGAATGGTGTCTAGCACCATCTGCTGGAAAGCTTTTGAACAACCAAACTGATATGAATAGAAAAATAATGCAGGGTGTTCAGTCCTCTACTGGCCACTGCAGCACGTGTCAGAGCTGAATGTTTCCAGCTCTAGGTCTATACTGGAAGTGGTCTCTGCACATATAGGCAAATGTCCATTATGCCTTTTAAACCACAACTGAGAGGAGAAGTGTTCTCTAACCACACCCCTGCCCCTTTTTTCTAACTTTGGGTCTTAGAAATTATCCCATATCCACACAAATATTTCAATTTGGGGGGGTCAACTGTGAGCAAAAAAGCTTAAATGGAAAGTGTTGTATTCATGATGGGAAAAGAAAGTTTTTGGAGGAAGGATATCCTTTCGCTAGATCAGCCTTTCCTCCAGTATTCTTTGCTCTCTCATTTGAAAATAAAAGCTACCCTTTATTGAGTACTTTACTATAGTTTAGACCTTCTGCTCTATGCTTTAGTCAAACTTCCCATGAAAACTTCATGAGAATTCTCTGTTGTAGGAAGAATTGTCTCCCATAGACAAAAGTAGAAAGGGAGGCTTAGAGTGGTGATTTACTCGGGGCCACCCGGAGGGAATGTCACTTCTCTGGGCTGTGACAACAGCCTCTTTCAAAATACTTAGATCTGTCTGTACCTTTACTCCTCCTTGACGTGCTAATTCCTGATTTGAGAATATTCTCCCAAAAAAAGTCCCCAAAGAGGTAAAGCATGATTCTTAAGACTTCCATACAAGGAGGATTCATGGCAGGCGGAGAGACAAGCCATGTGTGGGGGAAGCAGAATGAGCTTGAGCTTTGGGGTGATCTCCGTTATCTGCCAAATAAATGTAAGTCAAAAGTCACAGCGAGGGCTTCCCTGGTGGCGCAGTGGTTGGGAGTCCGCCTGCCGATGCAGGGGACGCAGGTTCGTGCCCCGGTCCAGGAAGATCCCACATGCCGCGGAGCGGCTGGGCCCGTGAGCCACGTCCGCTGAGCCTGCGCGTCCGGAGCCTGTGCTCCGCAACGGGAGAGGCCACAGCAGTGAGAGGCCCGCGTACCGCAAAAGAAAAAAAAAAGTCACAGTGTCTCCTTCATCATGACAGGCCAAGTGGTCTGTCCCTGAGACCCTGCTCCCTAACAAAGACTTTGACCACCAGTGAGGATTCTTTCTGGCTCAGTGGTGGCATTGTGGGTAGCAGATGGTGGTTCTCTAATCTGCATGCCTACACTTCACTGCTGGCATCCTCTCTAAAGAAGGCCTTTCCCTCCCTGACTCCCCCTCTGGCCTTTTTAAAGGTACCTCTTGGGCTCATGAATTCTTTTCTCTCCAATGTGTATAACCCCTTATCTTCTTTGCCGCGGTCCAGAGTGCTCTGTATTGGGCCTGTCGAGGCCTTTGCCCTGCCTCTGCATCCTTCTGGCAGGTCTTCACTAGTCTCCGAACACATCCCTGCTGTCAGACACGAGCTTTCAGTCTCGCTCTTTCCAACCATTTCTCCGTGACACCCTACCTGCCTTTATTGGTGAAGGACATTGAAAAATCAAGATCTGGGGAGTAAAGCCTTTACAATGTTTGGTGTAAAACATTTGAGAATGTACATGTTAAGAACTATGAAGGATGTGAGATTTGCCTTAGTTCTGAGCTAACAAGTTAGCCTGCCCCTGTGTCCTGGATGCTGGCGGGACAGTATCATCTTGGATCAGACGCAAAGCATGTTCTCACTTGTGGCCCAGCAGGCAGCATAAGCCCCATGTTAGCATCAGTTCCCCCTGTCCTTTCACCATGGATGGGTCTAGATGGATGCTGTGCATGCGGCAAATTGACAGCACAGCCGAGGAACCTCCAGGCCAGGACATCCCAAGCTTCTCTACTGGGCTGCAGGCAAACCTGCCCGACCTCTGCCTCCAAGGGAGGCATCATCTTTACTATGTTGTACAGCAATCTCTCCTCCCACTGCTCTGGAGGGTGACTGTATATAGATCTTCCAAAGCAGCTCCTCACGCAAGCATCCTTGAAAAGATAGTCCAGAACCAAAAGGCAGTCTGTGCCTCTGCTTACAGGATGTTCAAACACTCAAGAGACTGATAGAGAGAACTCTCCTAATATTGAACAGACCAAGGAGAAGCGTTGCAATAGGAACTGAGATTATTCTGTGTGCTTGGAAACCTGGGTCTCTGATGGCATTATTAAGAAAAATTGGGGGAAGTGGGAGGTGGAGGTGTGCAGAGGTACAGGGAGGGCCCCTCTGCAAGCAGCGTCTGCCCAGGGCCTCAAGTGTGCTGTCCAGACCAGCAGCAGGGCCGTGCGCACATTTATTAAACCTACTGATTCTTAAGCCCCACTTCCAACCTACGGATCAGAAATTCACAGGGTGGGGTGGGGAGTCAAGAAATCAATCCACGTTACAAAAAGCCGACCAGGTGATCCTGGTGCACCCGAACATTTGAGGATCATTCCTCCGTAAGCTGCACTTGAAGGAAACTAGTATATGTCACCACTATATAAACATTTTAGACATAAAAAATTATTCTGAGCAGAAAGCAATTAAGAAGAAAACCCAGAAAATTTTCCTTTTCTGCCTAGAGGTGGGATATAATTTCTCATTTTAGTGGATGCAGATGCTTTAAGCCCAGAGTGGACAGCAGAGGAATCTGCAAACAAACCTCACTCCATTAATTCTCTTCTGTGGATTTAACTTCCCACATTTTGCTGCCCTTGAAAGCCTAAATCTGCTTCCCATGTCCTCTCTCTTGTCTACAAATGCACTACTCTTTGTTGAAGCTGCTTTATAAACTGGGATTCTAGGCCACCATTTGAAGTTCCTTTTCCTTTAGGTTCCTTCAGCTAGAGGGGCACTGCTGCCTTAATTCACTGTTTTCCTCTTGCTTATTTCTGTTTCTTTTTCTTTTTAAATTTTATTGAAGTATAGTTGATTTACAATGTCATTTTAGTTTCAGGTGTACAAGACAGAAATTCAGTTTTATATATATATAACTCTGAACACTCTGAACTGTTCAGTGCCTCCAACTCAAAACATGCACTAATTGGGGCCCTACGACCGGTAGCACGAACGATCTCAGATGAAGTAACACTGGCAATCATCCTCTTATCTGTACTCTTAATAAACGGGTCTTTAACCCTCACCACAACACAAGAACAACTATGATTGATCTTCCCATCATGACCACTAGCCATGATATGATTTATTTCCACCCTGGCAGAAACTAACCGAGCTCCGTTTGACTTAACAGAAAGGAGAATCCGAACTCGTATCTGGCTTTAACGTAGAATACTCAGCAGGCCCCTTCGCCATATTTTTCCTAGCAGGATATGCCAACGTCATTATAATAAACATGTTCACAACAATCCTATTTTTAGGAGCATTTCACAACCCATATACACCAGAGCTATACACAATCAACCTCACCGTTAAAACATTATTACTAACAATATCTTTCCTATGAATTCGAGCATCCTATCCTCGATTCCCATTTGACCAGTTAATACACCTACTCTGAAAAAACTTCCTACCTTTAACGCCAGCCCTGTGCATGTGACACTACCCATATCATAACGGCAAGCAACCCCCCACAAACATAAGAAATATGTCTGACAAAAGATTTACTTTGATAGAGTAAATAATAGAGGTTCAAGCCCTCTTCTTTCTAGAATTATAGGAATTGAACCTACCCTTGAGAATTCAAAGTTCTCCGTGCTACCATATTACACCACATTCTACAGTAAGTTCAGCTAAATCAGCTATCGGGCCCATAGCCCGAAAATGTTGGTTTATACCCTTCCCGTACTAATAAACCCCATTATCTCTATCATTATTTTAACAACCGTCATTTTAGGGACTATAATTGTAATAACCAGCTCCCACTGGTTGCTACCCTGAATTGGATTTGAGATGAATATACAAGCCATTATCCTCGTTATAATAAAAAACTTTAACCCAGGAGCCATAGAAGCCTCTACTAAGTACTTCCTAACACAAGCCACCGCATCCACGCTACTTATAATAGCAGTCATCTTTAACCTATTGTACTCCGGCCGGTGAACCATTACAAAAATGCTCCAACAGCATCAACAGTAATAACAATAGCCCTGGCCATAAAACTAAGACTGTCCCCTTTTCACTTCGGAGTGCCTTAAGTAACACAAGGCAACCCATTAACGGCAGGCCTAATCCTATTGACAGGACAAAAACTTGCGCCTCTATCAGTCCTTTACCAAATCTCACCATCAATCAACCTAAATCTAATACTATCCCTGTCCATACTCTCCATCCTAATCGGAGGGTGAGGAGGATTATATCAAACCCAGCTCCGAAAAATCACGGCTTACTCATCAATCAACCACATAGGATGAATAACAGCCGTCTTACTATAAAACCCACCCACAACAACCCTAAACGTAGCAATCTACTTCATAATAACCCTCACTATATTCATGCTATTTATTCACAGCTCGGCCACTCCTCCACTATCACTATCACACACATGAAACAAAGCACCTGTAATCACAACCCTTACCATAACCACTCTACTGTCAATAGGGGGACTCCCCCCACTGTCAGGCTTCATGCCTAAATGAAGGATTATTCAAGAAATAGCAAGAAACAATAATATTGTCTTACCCACACTTATAGCCGTCACAGCACTACTTAACCTGTACTTCTGCATACGACTCACACACTCCACAGCACTGACCATACTCCCCTCCACAAACAACATGAAAATAAACTGACAATTTGACTCTACAAAACCAATAATGCTCCCACCAGCCATAATCGAATATCCACATTCCTTCTACCCTCACACCAATACTATCAGTGTTGGAGTAGGAATTTAGGTTGAATCAGACCAAGAGCCTTCAAAGCCCTAAGCAAGTATAATTTACTTAATTCCAGCCTAATAAGGACTGCAAGACTATATCCTACATCAGTTGAATGCAAATCAAACACTTTAATTAAGCTAAATCCTCACTAGATTGGAGGGATACACTTCCCACGAATTTTTAGTTAACAGCTAAATATCCTAGTCAACTGGCTTCAATCTACTTCTGCCGCCGCAGGAAAAAAAAAAAAGGTGGGAGAAGCCCCGGCAGGGTTGAAGCTGCTTCTTTGAATTTGCAGTTCAATATGAACAATTCGCCACAGGGCTTGGCAAAAAGAGGACTTAACCCCTGTCTTTAGATCTACAGTCTAATGCCTACTAGGCCATTTCACCTATATTCCTAAACCACTGATTATTCTCAACCAACCACAAAGACATTGGTACTAAATTTATACTTGCTGTTTGGTGCTCGAGCCGGAAGAGTGGGCACTGGCCTGAGCCTATGCATTTTTGCTGAATTAGGTCGCCCCGGAACACTGCTCGGAGACGACCAAATTTATAACGTGGTAGTAACAGCCCATGTGTTTGTAATAATCTTCTTTATGGTCACGCCCATCATTACTGGTGGCTTCGGAAACTGGCTGGTGCCTCTAATGATCAGAGCACCTGATATGGCTTTCCCCTGTATGAATAACATGAGTTTTTTGACTACTCTCTCCTTCTTTCTTATTGTTGCTGGCATCGTCAATAGTTGAAGCCAGGGCAGGTACAGGCTGAACCACCTTTGGCTGGAAACTTAGCACATGCAGGAACTTCAGCTGACCTTACTATTTTTTCCCTATATTTAGCTGGTGTATCTTCAATCCGACAACATCTCCTTATACTTATCACCGTCCAACAATTACACATTTTATTATACAGCATGTCTTGTTTATTGTCCCTAGCTCATAAGGCTTTCCTCACTGCCGTATCCTCAGTTCTGCATTAGAACAGTGCCTGGCAGATAGTAAGTACTCGATAAATATTTATTGGGTAAATGCACTTAACTCCAGATCGTAAAAACGTTTGTACAAATCAGCACTGGGAGTCTCAACCCCAGATGCATAACCAAACTCTTATACATCTTTGAATTTTAGCTTAAACTTCCCTTTATGAAGGAATAATTAAAACGAACATCTTAGTGTGTTTACCATGTGCCAGACACTGCACTATATGCTTTGCGTGCATTATTTGGTGTCATCCTCCCAGCCCTCTAAGGAAAGTACTGTTATTTTGTATGTTTTGCGGAAAAGGAACCTAAGGCTCTAGGAAGCTACCCATGACGCTGAGTAGGTTAGCCATGACGTGCAGAGCTCATCTGAGTCTGACCACACCATCACGCACGCCACTCACTGCTGTGACCACGTCAGATGAGGCTGGCCCTAGTTTCTACCTTTCATTGCACGTGTAATTATTTAATGTTTATTCTCCCTGCTAGATCGAGAGCAGGGGACCCTATCTCCTGTTTGCCACTGTATTCTTAATATCTAGGTAACAGACAGTCAATGGGTACTTGATGCCATCTCAATCACTGCTCACTGCTTAGCTCTCTGCCAGCCTTGATCCCCTGAATTCTTGTTTACAGCATTGGATATTGACTAATGCTGTTTTACACCATCAAGTGCCTCCCAGAAGCCCCTTTGTCCATCTAACACTGGCCGAATAATAAAAGGGAAGAGTCTAAGTCCTCCTCCCTTCCTTAAGGTACACCTATTCTGGGAATTACATTGAAGGTTTTTTTTTTCTTTTTCATTGTTTTTAACTAAAAGATGATTTTAAAAATTCCTTTTGGCAATTACTATGGCACAGTAATGTTGCTTTCTGTTGGGTATCTTTTAAACGCACTTAGCTCAGTAACTGTAAGATTTTTCTCTTAATAGGTGCAAACCTCTTAGTCTTTTAATATACTAGCTAAAACTCTGACTTTTTCCATATGACTGAGATAGAGGGATCAGGGGCGTCCCTGGCGGCCCAGTGGTTAAGACTCCACATTCCAAATTCGGGGGTACAGGCTTGATCCCTGGTCGGGGAATTAAGATCCCACATGCCTGTACAGGGCGGCCAAAAAAAAAAAAAAAAAAGAAAAGTAAGAAAGAAAGAAAAAAAGACAGCAGGATCAGTGAAATCAGGTTCCGGAGGAGATTACAAATTATTTTCAGGGCAAGAGTGAAGATAAAGTTACGATGTCAAGTTGGTGACGGGCAGCAACCGGGAACCCTATCCTCTCGGTTCGCTTATCACGTGAGCACCAACACATTAATTAATCCATGTTTCCCCCCATCTATAAAATGGCAAAACTAGTAATTTTTTTCTACATGCTTAACAGAGATGCTGTAGGGGGCTGTTGCCAGGAAAATGCAACCCAGATTAAAGGTGCCAGAAAGTAAAACACAGCAAGCACTGTTACCTTATTTATATCCCACAGGACCAGTCTGCATTTAAGTCTGGCAAATTCTAGGCAGTCAGTCTCCCAATTCCGTGTCCAGCTCCAGTAATCAGAACGGTTTCTCCGGTGACTGCTTTGCTCTTCTTCGGAACGAGAAGCTTCAGGAGAGACTCTTAGGGTGCAGATGAGCAGTAAGGGCCGAAGCTGGAGGCAGTCCAGAAGGAACTCCATCCTTTTGGTTGCTGCGAGGGTTTGGTATACTTTGTTTTACCAGTCACTCTAAATTGCTTCTGGGGGGCTGTTGCATCAAATACCAGAGAGAGTAGAAGCAAGAACAAGGAAGGGCTCGTTTATCAAAGGGAAACAAACAGCTCCGAAACCGTTCCTTCCGCTGGGCTGGGCTGGGGGTGGTTAGGCCTGTCGCAATTGGCTCAAACTGCAGTGTGGGGCGACTGCTCCTGAGCTCAGAAATGTGGGACGGACCAAACCCAGAGGAGTGCAAAGCTTCCTAGTTCTGCGTCCCGCAGCCCCGACTAGGTGTGCAGCCAGTCATCTTTTACTCGCGTTCTCCTGGTCTCCTGAGCCGATCTTACAGGGTTAGTTGTCACTTGTTTTGATAAATTTGATAAATTCCTTTTAAAGTTACAAGGCTAATTGACAGCGTCCACAGTCCAGATGCTTCCTTGAAACTTGATGTTTGCCCTTCCCTAGTTAAGGGATGCAAATGTAGTTTGCTGTCTTTTTAAAAAAAAATAAATGTATTTATTTATTTTTGGCTGCGTTGGGTCTTCATTGCTGCGCGCGGCTTTCTCTAGTTGCGGCAAGCGAGGGTTACTCTTCGTCGCGGTGTGCGGGCTTCTTACTGCGGGGGCTTCTCTTGTTGTGGAGCACGGGCTCTAGGCGCGCAGGCTTCAGTAGTTGTGGCTCGCGGGCTCTAGAGCGCAGGCTCAGTAGTTGTGGCGCACGGGCTTAGTTGCTCCGCGGCATGTGGGATCTTCCCGGACCAGGGATCAAACCTGTGTCCTCTGCATTGGCAGGCGGATTCTTAACCACTGCGCCACCAGGGAAGTCCCCTGTTAATCTGTCTTAATTAATAAATAAGACAAAAAAAAATTAAGAAGGGTAGAGAAAAAGTTTTTCCTCCCTTACATTCACAGTTGTATTCCCGGCATCTAGGGCAGTGCTTGGTAAATAGTAAGTAATCAGTTAATATTTGTTGTATACAAAATAAATGGAAAAGGGGGGAAACAATTGGAATTCTTATTTTTAGCATACATATCAATTCCAGTAATCACATACGCTTTTCTATTTAAAAGTATTTATTTCTCAGCATCTTTTGTCTGTTTCACCAACTATTATAACATGCCCTTAAATGTTGGTATCTGGTTTCTAAATAAAAAAATAAAATAAAAACCAAAAGCCCTCACTTTCTTAAGTTCTGATGACACCCATTTAATTTGGGATGTGGGTAGATAAAGAGTAATATAAAACAGTAAATATTCAAGATGGCATTTCTGTTCTGCCCAAGAGTGGGCTGCAGCACACACACTCTGCTCTTGCAGACCTGGGAGTACATGTCCCTGAAGGGAGGAACCGAGGAGACCTGGCTGTCTGAGCCAATTGTGGCGCAGGCCCAGTGTCAGGGAGTGGTTTTGTTTGCATTGTTGTGTCGCTCTTTAAACTAAGTCCACTCCAACCTTCCCTTAAGGAACGCAGCGTCAGAAGACTAGGGCTTGAGGAACGTCCTATGAGAACTCCTGTTTCTCCCGTTCTTTGATCAGAGGTTTTGTGAATCACACTGCCTTGCTCCTCTTCTCCCTCATGAGTAATTTGTCAGCTGAATTAATTTGGATGAGCTGAGCCTTTTTAAGAGCCTGCCTAATACATTTCCAGTGTTAAAAAAGGAACGGTAGGTCCAAAGTGGAGTCACTTATGCTAAGCCCCGCAGAAGCAAACTAAAACTTAACACCTAACTGCGGTTTCCGCCTCGCTCAGAAATGTAATTTTGGGTTTTTTAATTTTTGGCCGCATCGTACAGTATGTGGGATCTTAGTTCCTTGAGCAGGGATCGAACCTGCACCCTCTGCACTGGGAGTGCAGAGTCTTAACCACTGGACCACCAGGGAAGTCCCTGAGAAATGTAATTTTATTTTTTATTTTTTAAAATTAATTTTTATTGGAGTATAGTTGCCTTACAATGTTGTTAGTTTCTACTGTACAGCAAAATGAATCAGCTATACAAATACATATATCCCCTCTTTTTTGGATTTCCTTCCCATTTAGGTCACCAGAGTACATCAAGTAGCGTTCCCTGTGCTATACAGTATATTATTAGTTATCCATTTTATACAGAGTATCAATATGTATATGTGTCAATCCCAATCTCCCAATTCCTCCCACCCCCTCCTTTCCCCCTTGGTATCCATACATTTGTTCTCTACCTCTGTGTCTCTATTTCTGCTTTGCAGATAAGATCGTCTATACCATTTTCCTAGGTTCCACACATATGCATTAATATACAATATCTGTTTTTCTCTTTCTGACTTACTTCACTCCATATGACACTCTCTAGGTCCATCCACATCTCCACAAATGACCCAATTTCGTTTCTTTTTTATGGTTGAGTAATATTCCATTGTATATATGTGTAGTGGGTATATACCCAGAGAAATGTAATTTTAAACCAGTCAGTTTGGAATTTCCTGATCAACACTGGTGAGGTGATCTGCATGATAAACCCCTACGCTTCTCCCCAAAGAAGGTGGCCTTGCCTGAAATAATCCTTTCTTTTCTTTTTGACTTCCTTGTCCCCTCCTTCCTGCTTTTAAAAAACCTTCCATTGTACAGCTCCTTGGAGCTCCTTTCTACTTGTTCGACGGGATGATGCCTGATTCCTGAATCATTTAATAAAGCCAATTAGGTCTTCAAATTCACTCAGCTGAATTGTTTTTTAATACCAGCTTAAGCGGAGGCTAATGGTGGTCAACAACACTACAGCAAAGTTTACCTGACTACAGGAAGCCAAGTCCAGATATTTATTTTTTAAAAGGCAAGCATATTTTAATAATAGAACTTAGCTACCTGGATGGATTGTTAGACATAAACAAAGCTGGACACGAAAGTGGTAAGGACATATTTTGTTCAGTACTACTGCAGTATGAACTGAACTCCACTTCCCTGAATCAGAAGGCTGAAGCCTTTTCAAAGGCTGGAGTGTGCTCAGGGAAAGTCACTAAGGGGTGGTAAAGGGGTGGGTGGGTGATCCATGTGACTAGGCCATCTGGGTTTGTTAACTGGCATTTGTCAGGGGAGAAAGAAACTTCTGTCTTTATGAGCGGAAGCAGTAGTGCAAGTTGAAGAAAGGTAGGTCCTTATCCTCCCACAAGGACTGGGAGCTAGCACAGAGTTATCTCCTTGAATATCTGTATCTTAAAGAGAGGGGCTCACAAGTCCTTAAGGAAACAGTTCCGGGTGGTAAATTTATATCACAAAGGTCAGAGAAAAGAATTTAAATTGCAAGCTTTCTAAAGTAGCTGCTCCAAGAGAGGGCTCTGGGGTCTGCCTGCCTATCCAGGTTTTGCCTGGAACAAATCACAAATTCTTCGGGCAGTGTTGAGCTTTCCTAGGCAGGTATTTTAAAGTGGTGGGGCGCTACGATCACCCTAGGGGCAAGACCGGAAGCTGCTAGAAGCCATAACAGAGTGATGAAGTAAAATTTATATTTTAAGGCAGGACAAGAAAAAATTACACATAAAATTCTCTCTGTTTGTTTGGGCCTCCTCCCTCCCTAATGTGCAGTATACATCTTTATTACAGTTAACCAGAACTTCTCAAAGATGGGAGTGCCCGCTCAATCATAACGATCATTGTTTTTCCTTTATTCTGACCCTAGCAATGTAACTTCTTAAAAGAATAGTGTTCTTTCCCAGCTCTTTAGGTAAGGGGGCGTGGGGTGGATAGCGAATAGATGCTTGCTTGGCATGTGCTTACCTGGACTACGTGTCTTTGGTGAAGTTTATGTAAAATATTAGTCGATCATTTTGATGTATGATCCTTTGTTTCAAAAATGTATATGACTGTGCCTTCGACTTCTAACAGGCAGAATGGTCCTCAGAGCTTTCTGAGACTGCTTCCTGTGTTATCACCGTCAGTTTGGCTGAAATAAAATTCCCTTTTTTTCTTCTTGACAGTTAATTGAACTTTCGTCAGCAAGAGTTTGGACAAGTCTCAGTGCAGAGGTTCAGAGGGAGCCTTCATATGCCGAGAGCTCTACAGCCTTCAGAACAGCTGTTAAGGTGTGATAAATCTGGTTTTTGAGATGGTCAAAAGTTTTATACGGTGTGTCCACACCACACCACAGAACCAGTGGATTATGCACTTGCAAGTTAAATATTTCCACACATTAATAAGACAACGAATATCAAACATGAAAACCACATTACAAACTTCTGAACAATCTTGATTTCCAATTTCCCGTGTGGCCAAGTTTTGTCTCTGCAGGTATCTCGCGTCTTGACCCTCGGTTTCTCTTCCAGGGTCTGTGTCTATCTCACAACTGGTTTACTCCTCCGCGGGTTGGGACTTTTACCCATTGCTGTGAACAACTTGGTAGAAAAGGAAGAGAAAAGCCTCGGATGCGGGGATTGCAAGTCTCTCACCTCCCCCCTTTCCCTGCAACCACTCATAACTCAGATATGGCTGGGACACGCGTGGCTCACTACATCAGCCGCCTGTAACCCCTTCCTGCCGGAACAGCCAGGACGACACTCTTCTCTCAACCCCCTTTCTTTCTTTCCCTTTCCAATTCTTCGGCTCCTTTCACTTTCCGCCTTTCTCTTCCGCTTTCTCGGCGCTTCCCCGGCGCTTCCGCAGCCGCCCCCCTAACCTGGTCCCAAACACAGCTCAGCAAGAACACGAAACTGAGCGAGGCCGGCGCTACGAAGCCTGCGCCGTCTTCTCTTTGCGGCGCTGCCGTAAAGTGCCGTCGCACACCGGGGACGTCACGGCCCGGTTGGCTCTTTTTCCGACTGCTGGCGCTGGCCGCTTGGGCGTCCCCTGGGGGGCGTGTCGAGCTGGGCTGTTGTGTGGGGAGGGCATTTGGTCCCCTGTGTGTTGGTGAGATAAAACTGGCTGCTCCCGCTCCGGAACCCGAGGGCCGCCCGGGAGATAAAACTGGCTGCTCCGGCTCCGGAACCCGAGGGCCGCCCGGTCCTAGTGCCCGCTGGATACCCGGGGCCCAGGGGTGTGGGGAGGCCGGAGGCTGCGGCCCAAGCTAACAGCGACCCCGCTCCGCACATCTCCCCGCGGGCCACTGATGGCCGGACGCTTCCTGGGGAAGACTTTAGCCACCGTGTCTCTCTCTGTGGCCTTGGCCTCTGTGACTCTCAAGTCCTTGGGCCGTTGCAGCATCACGGCGTGCAGGTATTCCCTCTTCTAGTGCTGGCTCCTTGTCCCGAGTCCTTGGGTTGCGAGGGGGAAGCAGTTTCTGGTCGGGTGGCTTCAGTAGGCTTTGCTTGGGTCCCAGCTCTTTACGGCCATATACACGTTTTTTAAAAGGCTCTAAAATGTTTCACCTGCCTTTTGAGAAAAACAATCGGTAGTGACCTTTCTTATGGTATTCGAACTTTGCCATCCTCCATGAGTCACTAACATTCTTGCACCAGAGAGTTTAAATAGCACATGTTTGGGTGTGGTGTTGTTCCGTGCCATTTTTTTGTTTTTTTGGTGGTTTTTTTTTTTTTGGTTAATACTTAAAACATTATTGTTAAAATGAGCACATGCACGTAGTTTAAAGATGCGAACAGTATAAATGCTGTAAAAGGAAAAATAAAAGTCGTCATTGCTCTCCTCCACTTTTCCATTTCAGTGTAGATAATATATTTATTAGTTACCTTTTAAAAAAAATTTGCCTTGGATAAATTCAGGCATTTATGGTAGCTCACACTGCCTCCTCCTTTTCTCTCTGCTTCTGGTTTCTAAACACGATGTCCTAGGTACCATGCCCATGCTAGGCGCGGAGTAATAAACAAGTTTTATGAGGCTGCCTCTAGGAGTTTTTTTTGTTTGTTTTTTGTTTATTTATTTTTTTGCTTGTCATGTCATGTTTACTTTCGGCACGAGGAAATTTTCTTCTATTTGTTTTTTCCCTCATCTTTTCTTCTGTCCTTCCCTCCCCCCGCCTTAACTCCAGTGATAGCTTTTGGACTTTCTGGGTAGTGCTTCTATTTCTCTTTTTCCATTGGTTTGTCTTTTTGTATGAAGTTCTTAGAGATTTTCCTCAAATTTATCTTCTAGATTACTAGTTCAGACTGCTGTCCTGTGCATTCTGTCATCTCTTCTATTGAATTGTAAATTTTGACACGAACTTTTTCCCCCTAATTGCCCTCTTTAATAGCCTTTGCTTATTTTATGGCTATAAAAGTCTTTTGAATCTGTAAAAATGATAATTAGAATAAAAATTATCTTCTGTTTCCTGAATTGTCTGACCCTTCTGTGTCAGTGGTTCTGTTCCTTTTTGGTCCCTTTTCCTTATGTTTTTTTCTCAAACATCTGGCGGATGCTAGTTATTTATATTTTGATTAATGTAGATAATAGGCACTGTTTTCTCTAAGCAGGAGCACTGATTGAATATTGCTCCCAGGTACCAGTGCACCTAGACCGGACGTTTCAGCTGAGGGTGTGTGAGCAGGGTGGCAGCAGGTGGGCAGGCTGGAAACCTCCCCCTTCCCGTTCCAGACTTTACACTTAGCTTCCCGGCTGAACATAGCTGCCCTAACTTTATTTCCTCAGTGTGAATTACAGAGATATTAAGCCTAAATTTCTGCTGTGTTCTCTAATACCTAATTCACAGTAGAGGTTCTAGTCCTTCATTTTCTTTAAATTTTGGTTTTATCCTGGGGACAAACAGCTAATACCGACTTTTTGTTTGTAGGGTAGGCAGGGAGGAGGACTGATTTCCATGGTTACTGACCCACTGCTCACTTAGGACATTTGGGCCCACTTACTTCCAATGAAACTCTGGTGGGGCATGTTGGTATAGGGGGCGCTTTAATGTGTGTGTGGCCGGGAGACGGGGTATATGGGAGCTCTGTGTTTTCTGCACAGTTTTGCTGTGAACCTGAAACTGCTTTAAAAAATAAAGTCTATAAAAAAAAAAGGCAGGTAGTATCCTTTCCTCGATTCACACAGGGACGGGTACATGGAGAATAAAAGACATAATGCTCTTGTTAAAAAAAAAAAGTTGACAAAACCAATGAAAAGATAGTGTTTCAAGCAAGAATGGTTTGAATATCAAAGGAGTAAGGGAGGTCTTGGGGAAATTTTGATGAAGGCTTCTAATACTTTTGCTAAAATTATCCCTTCTGATTTGACTGTGAAGGTATAAAAGTGAAGTTTGCTGAATAATGTAGTTATAAATAAAATGTAATAGTAATATAATAAAAACAAATTTGATTAATTCCTTGTTTGAAGACTTAGTTAGGTTATAACCAAATCTATATACTTATATACCTATAATATAAAATGTATTTTCATAATTCTTCCCTCCAGTTTTATTGAGATAAAATGGATATACAGCACTGTATAAGATTAATGTGTACAGCATAAATATTTGAAATACATCATGAAATGATTGTCACAACATGTTTAGTGAACATCCATCATCACAGATAGATACAAAATTAAAGAAATAGAAAAAAATTTTTTCCTTGTGATGAGAACTTTAGGATTTACTCTGTTAAACACTCTCATATATTTATATAACATACAGCAGTGTTAATTATATTTATCATGTACATTATATCCCTAGTACTTTTTTGTCTTATGACTGGAAGTTTATGTGTACCTTTTGACCACCTTCATCCAGTTTCCCCTCTAGTCGCCCCCCCACCCGCCTCGTGACCACAAATCTGATCGCTTTTTCTATGAGTTTGTTTTTGAAGTATAATTGACCTACCACACTATGTTAGTTCCTGTTACACAACATAATGATTTGATATTTCCATTTTAACTTGCTAACCAGGGTAAGTCTAGTTACCTTATGTCACCATACAAAGATAACATAGTTATTCCCCACATCTTACATTTCATGCTCGTGACTCATTTATTTTGTACCTGGAAGTTTGTACCTCAATTAATCATCTTCCTTTTCTACTTCTTTCCTCCCCCTACCACCCTCTCGTCTGGCAACCACCTGTTTGTTCTATGTATCTATGACTCTGTTTCTGTTTTGTTATGTTTGTTTATTTGTTTTGTGTTTTAGATTCCACATATAAGTGGAAAGACAGTATTTGTCTTTCTCTTTTCTCTGTGTGACACTTCACTTAGCATAATACTCTCTGAGTCCAACCGTGTTGTCACAAATGGAAAGATTTCATTCCTTTTTTATAGCTGAGTAATATTCCACTGTGTGTTTTTGTGTGTGTGTGTGTGTGTGAGAGAGAGAGAGAGAGAGAGAGAGACATCTTTATCCATTCATCTTTTGATGGGCACTTAGGCTGGTTCCATATCTTGGCTATTATAAGTAATGCTGCTGTGAACATGGGGGTGCGTGTATCTTTTCTAATTAGTGTTTTTGGTTTCTTCAGATAAACACCCAGGAGTGGAATTGCTGGATCACATGGTAGTTCTATTTTTAATTTTTTTGAGGAATCTCCATATTGTTTTCTGTAGTGGCTACACCAATTTACCTTCCCATTAGCAGCGCACAAGCGTTCCCTTTTCTCCGCATCCTCACCAACACTCGTTATTTGTTGTCTTTTTGATAATAGCCATTCTGACAGGTATAAGGTGATATCTCATTGTGGTTTTGATTTGCATTTCCATGATGATTAGCAATGTTGAGCATATTTTCATGTGTCTGTTGGCCATTTCTGTGTCTTCTTTGGAAAAATATCTATTTGGATCCTCCACCCATTTTTTAAATTGGGTTGTTTGTTTTTGACATCGTGTTGTATGGGTCTTTTGTATATTTGGGATATTAACAACCTATCAGATATATTGTTTGCAAATATCTTCTCCTGTTCAGTCAGCAGCCTTTTTGTTTTGTTGATAGTTTCCTTTGCAAAAGCTTTTTAGTTTGATGTAGTCCCATTTGTTTATTTTTGCTTTTGTTTTCCCTTGCCAGAGGAGACACATCCAAAAAATCTTGCTAAGACCAATGTCAAAGAGTGTACTGATTATGTTTTCTTCTAGAAGTTTTATGGTCAGGTCTTACATTTAAGTCTTTAACTCATTTGGAAATTATTTTTGTGCATGGTGCGAGAGAGTAGTCAAGTTTATTTCTTTCACATTTGTCAAAGAGGCTGCCATTCTCCACTGTATATTGTTGCCTCCGCTGTTGTAGATTAATTGCCCATATAGCGGTGCGGTCGTTTCTGGGCTTTCTTTTCTGTTCCATTTATCTGTTGTTTTTTTAGTCTCTATTTTATTTATTTCTGTCTGGTCTTTATGATTTCTTTCCTCCTACTAGCTTTAGGTTTTGTTCATCCTTAATTTTCTAGTTCCTTTAGGTGTAAGGTTAGGTTATTTATTTGAGATTTTTCTTGTTTCCCGAGGTAGGCTTGTATCACTATGAACTTCCCTCTTAGAACTGCAGGTCCCTTCATTTTTCTGAATTTGATTGAAAATAAAATTGTTTAGAAAATGAACTGTATTAGGAAATAATGAAACAGAAGTGAAAAGTAAATTTACACCAGGATTGGTGGTGCTGACCTCTTTTGGCTTTTGCTTGTTTGTAAAACTTCTGATCTCTCCATCAAATCTGAATGAAAGCCTTGTCAGTATTCTTTTTTTTTTAAATTGTATCTATTTGCACACTAATAGTGTATATGAGTTTACATTTTCCCATATTTACACCAGCTTTATTTTTTATTTTTTTGGCCATACTGTGTGGCATGTGGGATCTTAGTTCCCTGACCAGGGATTGAACCTGTGCCCCCTGCAGAGGAAGTACGGAGTCTTAACCACTGGACCACGAGGAAGTCTCTGGGTACAGTATTCTTGGTTTTAGGTTTTTCCCTTTCATCATTTTAAAAATATCATGCCACTCCCTTTTGGCCTGCAGAGTTTCTGCTGAAAAATGAGCAGATAGCCTTATGAGAGTTCCTTTGTATGTAACTTGTTGCTTTTCCCTTGCTGCTTTTAATATTCTTTTGAAAATTTTTGCCACTTTAATTATGATGTTGATTTGGTCCTCAGTGTCGTCCTCTTTGGGTTGATCCTGTTTGGGACTCTGTGCTTCCTGGACCTGGTTGTGTGTTTCCTTTCCCAGGTCTGGGAAGTTTTCAGCTGTTATGTCTTCAAATATGTTCTCTGCCACTTTCTGTCTCTTCACCTTCTAGGACTCCTGTAATGCAAATATTAGTGCACTTGATGTCTCTTAAACTGTTCTCATTTCTTTTTATTCTTTTTCCTTTTTTTCTGTTCTGCTCCAGTGACTTCCACTACTCTGTCTTCTAGCTTGATTATCCATTCCTCTGTATCATCTAGTCTACTGTTGATTCCTTCTAGTGTATTTTTTCATTTCAGTTATTGTATTCTTTGTCTCTGGTTATTTCTTCTTTATATTTTCTAACTCTTTTTTAAAATTATTTTTTTGGCATCATTGGGTCTTCGTTGCTGCGCATGGGCTTCTCTAGTTGCGGCAAGCGGGGGCTACTCTTCGTTGTGGTGTGCAGACTTCTCATCGTGGTAGCTTCTCTTGTTGTGGAGCACGGGCTTCAGTAGTTGCAGCACATGGGCTCAGTAGTTGTGGCACGTGGGCCCTAGAGCGTGTGGGCTTCAGTAGTCGCGGCCCGTGGGCTCTAGAGCACAGGCTCAGCAGTAGAGTGCACGGGCCTAGTTGCTCTGTGGCATGTGGGATCTTCCCAGACCAGGCATCAAACCCATGTCTCTTGCACTGGCAAGTGAATTCATAACTACTGTGCCACCAGGGAAGTCCCTAACTCTTTGTTAAAAACTTCTAACTTCTCACTCTGTTCATCCAGTTTTCTAACAAGTTCTTTGATCAACTTTATGATCATTACCTTGAACTCTTTATTAGATATTGCCTGTCTCCACTTCACTTTGTTCTTCTGGGGTTTTATCTTGTTCTTTCATTTGGAACATATCCTCTGTTGCCTCATTTTGCCTGATTTGCTGTTTTTATTTTTATGTATTTGGTAGGTTGGTTACATTTCCTGACCTTGGAGAAGTGGCCTTTTATAGGAGACGTCCTATGAGCCCCAGTAGTGCACTACTCTCTGGTCACTAGAGCTCTAAGGGTGCCCCGCATGTGGGCTGTGTGGGTCCTTCTTTTATGGCAGGCTCACTACTGTGGGCACTCTGGTACATGTGGCTGGCCCACATCCATCGATTGCCAGGCTGTGCCTCCTGCAGAAGCTGCCTGCCAGTGGTGGGCAGGGCTGCGTCAGGAGGCGGCTGGCTGCAGAGCCCTGGAGGACTCTGCTGTTGGCTCACCTGTGGGCAGAGCCAGGTTCTGGGTTGAGTGGTAGTGGGGCTGGGGTCCTGGATCTAGTGCTGGCCTCCTGGTGGGCGAGGCTGGGACCCAGGGGATCCCAGGGCCGGTGCCCACCCACTGGTGTGCAGGCCGGGTCTTGGGCCCTCTGGTGGACAGTGTCCGTCCCCCAGGTGGCTGTGTGCTCAGGGCAACTTAAGGCTGCTGACCTGCTGGTGGATGGAGCTGTGTGTCCCCACCTAGCTAGCTGCTTGCTCTGTGATGTCCCAGTACTGTTGCTGACAGGCTTGTGGGTGGGTCCAGGTCCAGGGTCTAATAAGCTGGACGGAGGATTCCAGAGTGGTGCTTCCCAGCACCAGGGTCTCTGTGGTAGAATGAGCTCCCCAGATGACTGCTGCCAGTGTCTGTGCCCGCAGGGTGAGTCCCGGTTGCTTCTGCCTCTCTGGGAGGCTCTCCAAGATGAGCAAGTGGGTCTGACCCAGGCTCTTTCAAATTACTGCTCCTGCCCTGGGTGCCAGAGCATGAGAGTGGGGTCTGTTTCCACTCTCTAGCTCTCCAGAGAGTAAGCCCCGCTGCCCTTGACAGCCAGACATTCTGGGGCCTCATCCTCTCGGTACAGCACCCCCCAGCTGGGGCGCCCGATGTGGGGCTCGGACCCCTTGATCTTTGGGGAGAACCTCTTCAGTTGTAATTATCCTCCTGTTTGTGGGTGGCCCACCTAGGGGTCTGGGTCTTCACTATACCGTGCCTCTGTGCCTCTTACCCGTCTCATTGTGGTTCCTTCTTTATCTCTTTAGTAGAAGATCGATTTCTGCTAGTCTTCCAGTCTTTCTCATCAATAGTTGCTCTGTAGATAGCTGTAATTTTGGTGTGCCCATGGGAGGAGGGGAGCTTGGGGTCCTCCTACTCTGTCATCTTGGCCACACCCCTATTTTCATAATTTTAAATTTCGTTTTTAAAGATGAAGCCCTAATCAAACTCCTTTTCAGTAATTACAGTGAAATTTTGGTCTCTACGATTTATGTGGCCTTTTTCTGTTACTTTCAGATACAACAAAGGATCTCCTGTATATATGGTTTGCCAGGCATTATGCCAGACACAGGGTATAAGTGTTGAAATTAAACAGATGTGCTGCCTGTTCTCCATTTGCTACAGTCAGATTTCAACCTAATAAATGTAAAATCACAATTGTGGTAATTCACAGTACAGTCGAGCTCTGATAGCATAGCATATGGCAGGGGGAACCTTAATTCTCCTAGGGAGTTAGGAGGAAGAGTTCCCTGAGGAAGTGAACGTTTTTGGGTTTTTTTTAGATTAATTTTTATTGGAGTGTAGTTGATTTACAGTGTTGTGTTAGTTTCTGCTGTACAGCAAAGTGAATTTTGAACTGATCTGAGGGATAAACGCAACTTAGCTACTTGGAGGAGGAAGGAAAGCTGTTGCAGGCAGAAAGAACAGCATGTGTAAAGGCCCTGTAACCTGGGTGGGGGGGCGGTAGGGGCTTCCTCCAACCCCCTTTCCTTCTCTCTCCCTTTCTCTTTTCTTTCCCCTCACCTCTTGCTTCCCCTTCTCCACTCCCGTTTTCCTCTTTCTCCCTTTTTCCTCCCTCTTCTTCCTTCTCCCTCTTCTCCTTTTCCTTCTCCCTCCCTCCTCTTTTCCTCTTCCCTTTTCCTCCTTCCACCCACACCCACACCATATTCTCTAACCCGTCTTAAGAACCTGGTGATGTGGACCCGTCTGTGGTTTTCCTATGCTCATATAATAGACAGTCTAAACATCTGTAGTCGACAGAGTAATGGCCACCAACGTTGTCCACATCCTAATCCCTGAAGCCTGTGAATATGTTGCCTTACATGACAAAAGAGGGTTCACAGGTGTGGTTACGGTTAAGGACTCTGAGATGAGGAAGGTGGCCTGGGCTGTCTGTGTGGGCCCAATTTAATCACAAGCCTTTAGAAATGGAGGAATGTCCCCAGCTGTGGTCAGAAAGGGCTACATAACTACCGAAAAAGGGTCAGAGAAAGATAAGGTGTTGCTGGCTTTGAAGCTGGAGGAAGGGATCATGAACCATGGCATGGGGGTGGCCTCTGGGAGCCGGCAAAAGCAAGGGAATGAATTCTTCTCTAGAGCCTCTAGAAGAAGTACAGAGTACAGCCTTGTCTACATGTTGATTTTAGCCCAGTGAGACCTGTGTCTGACTGCTGACCTAGAGAACTCTAAGATAATAAATTCGTATTGTTTTAAGCTGCTGAACTTGTGGAAATTTGTTATGGCAGCAGTAGAAAATGAATACATTATGTACACATTCTTGAATATATGTACTTATTTATTTTTTCCATCATTACTTTATAAAATGGGATCATATTATATACACTTTTCTGCATCTTGCTTTTCATTTTCAACAATACTTTATGAAAATATTGACAAGTAACTTGATGTCATTATTTTTAATAGCTACTTAGTAGTCATTCCATGGTGTCACTGTTCCAGTATTTATTAAGCCATCCCCACATTATTGGGCATTTCCTTTAATTCCCATTAAACATTGCTGAAATAAACATCTTTTGTACATATAACTAGTTATTTCATTTTTATGGGATAGATTACCAGGAATGAAATTACTGAGTTGAAGGATATAAGTATATTCATCATTGATTGCACTTAGTTTTCATGTCTCTATCTGGAAGAGTTCTTCTAACTTTGTCTTTCATGACCTTAGTGATTTAAAGAGTATGGACCTTTATCCTGTAAGTTCTCCTTTAATGTGGGTGTGTCCTATATTTCCTCATGGCTAAACTCAGGTCATATGTTTTTGTAAGGAATACCTCAGAAATGATTGCTCTGTGCTTCTCACTATATGATATCAAGAGGCACATGAATTTGACTTATTTCACCACCCCGTAAATTTGGTGTTTGTCCCATCCACCATTTGTCTCAGGAAGGGCAAATTGTTACGGTATTGTGAGAGCAGGGGGAGGGAGCTGTCATCACTTTACCATGTTCTCAGAATCCCCTTTGTCGTGTTAAATATCCTAATTTAGGGTCATTAGGAATTTTAATCTTTAAGAATAATGAGAAGGCATTTAAGTTTTCAGTCAGGAGGAGAAATGAAAAATTTTTGTGTAGGCTGTGAGGTAAAGGTTAAGGTTCAGTTTTTTGTTTTCCTTTTTTTTTGTATATGCTATCTAGTTATTTCAGCTCTACACCTCTTATTTTACTCTAAAGTTTATAATTTGTACATTTATCACAGTCTGACTTCAAGTAATATTACATTACTTTGTGTATAATGTAAGAATCCTACAACAGTATATTTCCATTTCCTGTTATTCTTTTGTGCTATTTTTGCCCTACATTTTTTACACATGTATGTTAGACCATAAACTATTTTTAAAAATTGACTCCTTCATGTAGACCTAAGAGTCTTCCTTTACGTTTGTTTTTGTGGTTGAATTTTTATAACAAAACTTCTCTTCCCCAACATTTGTGCTAACAAAAGTAAACTTCTGTCCCTTTTTCTCAGCGAAAATAAATTCAGTGAGTAGGTTTCAATTAATAAGATTTAGCAATATTTTTAAAAAATATTTATTTATTTATTTTGGCCGCAACGGGACTTAGTTGCGGCACTCGGGATCTGCGTCGCCGTGTGTGGGATCTTAGTTGTGGCGTGCGGGATCTTTAGTTGAGGCACGCAGCCTTCTTAGTTGCGGCACGCAGGCTTCTTAGCTGCAGCATGCATGTGGGATCTAGTTCCCCAACCAGGGATTGAACCCGCGCCCGGTGCATTGAGAGTACTGTCTTGGCCACTGGACCACCAGGGAAGTCCCTAGCAATATTTTTATATTTGAAAATAATCTCTCACAGATGTTGGATCTTTACACTAATATGCATCAAATTAGAATTTTCTGATTTTTAAATCTTTGAAATTGAAAAGTTCTATTTTGGGGTCTGTGAATTAGTTTCTTTAATTAATTAATTTTGTACTTATATAAAACATTTTTCTTTTTCCTCCCAGTAACTCATTTTCATCCTGTGGATTTCATCTTAACTCCAACATGATGTCTGGTCCTAATGGTACCAAAGAGAATTCGCACAACAAGGCTCGGACATCTCCTTACCCAGGTTCAAAAGTTCAACGCAGCCAGGTTCCTAATGAAAAGGTAGGCTGGCTTGTTGAGTGGCAAGACTATAATCCTGTGGAATACACTGCAGTCTCTGTCTTGGCTGGACCTCGGTGGGCAGATCCTCAGATCAGGTGAGTAAATTAGTTGGTGTTAGCCGGGTGTAAGACTTTTGGAGAAGGTAACGGTTGTATTTGTAAATTATCATTTGATAGTTGAAAAATAGTTTTTATCCAGTGCTTGACTTTATTATAACTCAGTTTCCACCTTTGCTTGAATTCTTTTTTTTTTTAGTATTTATTTATTTATTTATTTTGGCTGTGCCAGGGCTTAGTTGCGGCACATGGGCTCTTAGTTGTGGCGTACGGGCTCTTAGTTGTGGCAGGCGGGCTTCGTAGCTGCAGCATGCGTGTGGGATCTAATTCCCTGACCAGGGATTGAACCCAGGCCCCCTTCTTTGGGAGCACGGAGTCTTAACCCACTGCACCACCAGGGAAGTCCCTCACATTTGCTTGAATTCTTGCCAAAGCTATTCAGTTCATTTTTGTTTATTCTTTTGGGGGTTTTATGATGATCTTTCCAAATAGGTAAATCTTTTTTGTTGTGGAGTTTTTTATTTTATGAAATGACAAGTGGGGGGTCTCTGTTTTCATTTCTTTTGTTGGGGTTATATCCATAACACCTTTTGTGGTTATTTTCCAACATACTAGACTTGTATTTGAATAGTGAAAATATTTTTCAGAAACTTTTTCCAGATTACTAAGAACAGGATGATGATAAAATTAGACCAGTGTGAGAAGATAGAAAAGGGATAGAAAAAGGAGAGAGAAAAAGGAAAAAAGGGAAGTCAAGCAAAAATGTTTTGACTAAATTCAGAGAAGTGCTGTGTTGATTCACGTTTTATATTTATGTTTCTTTTGATAAATATAATGATAGAGTTGTAAAATGTGCTAACTATGAGCTAGGCCCTGTGCTAAATGTTTTATAACCATTATTTTATTTTATTCTTATGACTATTCTGGAAGGCAGACAGGGTTGTTAATTTCTACTTTATAGAAAAATAAACACACACAAAAAATGGAAGCACAGAAAGTTTGTCCTTTGCATATGGTCAGTCATGTAGCTAGTAGATGGTGTTACTTGGACTTGAACTCAGTCTGACTTCAGATTTCATGCCCTTAACTACTCAGCTAAACTGCTGCCCTAGTTTTGGAACATTTTATAAGTTTGATATAATGGGTAAATTTTTTATAAATGATAGTCCTCTCAAGGCTTTATTTAGTCAGTTAAATTAGAATTTTTGCTAGTTGGATTGATCCAGTATTAGTTCATTAGGTTGTTAAACTTTACCAGGTCACTTACTGTTGTGACTTGATTTTGACCCACAGTTTCCTTATTTAATCCAAAGGTGTGTTTGTGATAGTACTTGGTTTATTAATTAATCATGAAGCTAACTTGTGGAGAAATTATTAGCTGTAAATGAGTTCCATTTCCCTCATTTTAGAGGATATACATGTTTACACATATATTATACATACTCATTATGTACAATTAAAATTAATGATGTTGCCAGGGGTACTATACAGTGTAAACAGAGGAAGACAATACATCTTCTTATTTTTCATTCAATTTGCGTTTTAAAAGTTAAATTTGTATCACTATCTAAATCAAGCTTTATTACTAACATTAATGCTTCAGTTATAACTAGAGTCATGCTTTTTTCTTTTTCCCCAGAAGATGGCTTCCTTTATTTATCTAAAATTTTATTATGACACATTTCTAACATACAGAAAATTTGGAAGAACTTTATGGGGAACACTCATAAACCCACCACTTTGATTCTTTTTTTTTTTTTTTTTTGTGGTACGCGGGCCTCCCTCTGCTGTGGCCTCTCCCGTTGCGGAGCACAGGCTCCGGACGTGCAGGCCCAGCGGCCATGGCTCACGGGCCCAGCCGCTCCGCGGCATGTGCGATCTTCCCAGACCGGGGCGCGAACCCGGTTCCCCTGCATCGGCAGGCGGATGCGCAACCACTGCGCCACCAGGGAAGCCCCAACTTTGATTCTTTTATCAACATTTTAGTATACGTATTTTATCACATTATAGATCCATCTATCTATCCTCCTTCCATCTTGTTTTTTTGATGTATCAGTACATCTCCCCCTATATACTTCAACAAGTATTTCGTTAACTAGTATTCAATATTTATTTAGTTTCCTTTCTTTTATTTTTAAAATTTTTATTGAAGTATAGTTATTTACAATGTTGTGTTAATTTCAGGTGTACAGGAAAGTGAATCAGTTATACATATACATATATCCACTCGTTTTTAGATTCTTTTCCCATATAGGTCATTACAGAGTATTGAGTAGAGTTCCCTGTGTTATACAGTAGGTCCTTATTAGTTACCTATTTTATATATAGTGGTGTGTATATGTCAATCCCAATCTCCCAATTTATCCCCCCGCCTCCTTTCCCACCTGGTAACCGTAAGTTTGTTTTCTACATCTGTGACTCTATTTCTGTTTTGTAAATAAGTTCATTTGTACCATTTTTTTAGATTCCACATATAATGGTGAATTTCTAGAGTCCCAAGAGCATTGTAACTCTGGTTTTATAATTTCATGATTTTTACCATTTAATTATTTTTACATGTGTGTTCAATGGAAGAATGGTTAGAAGTCTTGAGAAGATGTCTGGATCATTCAAGTTGGAAATTATTTCCAAAACAGAGCACAAATATATCTATTCTCTTGCTTATTGGAATTAAAGCAAGAAAAAAAGTGAAACTTATGTCAGAACTGCCCATGAACTGTCCGGTGCTATATAAATATTCACTGTCAGTGCAGTTATGTCAGCGATTTCATAATGCGGAGGAAAGTAGTTTATTTATAGCTTTAAAACCTTTTTTTTTGAGTATGACATAACATGCAGTAAAGTATACATTTCTTAGGTATGCAGGTATAGCTCAGTAAGATTTTATATTTATATAACTCTGTAATCCAGAGCTATATCCAGATCAAATCTGGAGCATTTCCAGCATATTGTATCTATTTTAATCTACATCATGGTTATTATGAAGTTTGTGGGTGAATTCATGTTTTGTGGGTTTATTTTGATAAAAGTATTAATCAGTGTACATTTGAAGAAATTAAAATTACTTTGAAACAGTAGAAACGAGGAAATATCAGAAAGAATCTTATTTTTAGAACTATAGGAACCATTCATTGCTGTACTGTGCCCACGGACAGCTCCACTTTGCTGCTAGACTTTCTTGTAGCGTGTGGGAGGAGCTCCAGTTTGTCTGTCATTAGTCCTTCCCAGAGGGGTTATAACACATATCCTTGTCTTACAAGGTGTTTTGGTTAAACGAATTTTTATTTTTCCAGAAACTGTTTTGAAGGAGTTGATGAATCTGTAAATGAAAACTAATTAAAGTTGTAACTAAAAATTTGGTTTCGAGGATAATACTGCTTTTATAAATAACTGACTGGCATTATTAAGCTGTTGGTAGTATTGGGTCATTATTTCTTATTTTGCATTGCTATTCTCATTACAGTGAAAGCAGCTTTTCGCCCAAGTTTAATGAAAAGGATGGGCATGTTGAGAGAAAGAGCCAGAATGGCCTGTATGAGATTGAAAATGGGAGACCTAGGTAGGTACTGCGGATGGGACGTCTTACAATAATGGGTCTTTAAAAGGTAGAAAATACTGTCAACGAAAATTCAATTAACAATCAAGGTAAGAAGAATAAAGGGAATTTTATTCAAACCAACTGAGGATTATAACCCGGAAGACAGGGTCTCAGAAAGCTCTGAGAACTGTTCCACCTGTTCAAAGGTACAGTCATACACATTTTCGAGATGAAGGATTGTACATTAAAATGACATACCGACAGTTTACATAAAGTTCACCGAAGATACATGGTCCAGGTGAGCACATACAAAGCAAGCAGCAAGTCACCATGACATCTTTCAGAGTTGGGAAAGAATGCCGTTCTTTTAAGAAGTTACATTGCTAGTGTCAGAAGAAAGGGGAAAAAAGTGCATTTTTATGGTCAAGCAGGCACTCCCATCTTTGAGGAAGTCTGGTTAATGTGCAGTGCAGACGCACCCCGCACGTTAAGGAAGGAGGGTGGAGGCCCAGACGGACACAGAAAATTTTATGTTTAAATTTTCTTGTCCTGCCTTAAAATATGCATTTTATTTTATCAATATAATTAATGTTTATTGAGTGCTTGTATATGCCAGACACTGTATGAAAGAATTCATGTATGTGATCTAATTAAATCACCACAATAACCCTGTGGGTGGATATTTTTAGTTCCATTTACAGATAAGGAGAGAGAATGTAAGTTGTTTGCACACAGTGAGTAAGTGGTAGAGGCAGGGTTTGAATGCATCTTCTTGTGACCTTACCTTGAAGTAGAAATAATTACAGTTGACTCTTGAACAAAACAGGGGTTGAACTACACAGACCCACTTATACATGGATTTTTTATCAATAGTAAATATTACAGAATTACACCATCTGAGTCTGGTTGAATCCCTGGATGTGGAACCACAGATACAGGGGAACCGTGTATACAGAGGGCCGACTTTAAGTTTATACGGGAGCGTTGATCAAGGGTCAACTGTAATTGAATAAATTAACAGAGAAGGAAAGGATTAAAAACTGTATTTCAGTAGTTATTTATAAAATGAGATAATACCTTAAAGTAAGAATTTGTCCAAATATATAAGAGTAAAAATAAAAATAACCCAACAATTTAACATCAAGTATCTTTTTGTACTTTTTTTAGTTTTATTTTTTTTTTTGGCCGCGCTGCACAGCATGTGAGTGGAATGTGGGATGTTAGTTCCCCGACCAGGGATCGAACCTGTGCCCCCTGCAGTGGAAGCACAGCGTCTTAACCACTGGACCTCCAGGGAAGTCCCTCTTTTTGTACTTCTAAAAATAATTTTTCTACACAACTCCAAAATTTTCCATTTTCCTTAAGAAGACATTATACAAATTAGGAAGAAATGTAAAAATTAGCATGCCTCAAATAAAACAAAAGAAGGATCACAGATTTGGTAATCATGCTTATTACCTCGTAAAAATGTTGCAAAAACTAAAAATATTTTTAGTTCTTCTAAGACTTGGAGATAGTAGAGCTCCTCTCACCCCAGCCTGGTCTTTCAGTTTTGCTAAATTCTTTCTTTGTTCATTACTTATTCGCCTTTCTATGTTATTAAACCTTTTCAAGTCAAACTGTCCTTGCATTTGACTTATTCCTCAGATTCTTTTCTGGGTAAAATATATTAAAAGACATGTACATATATAAAAGGATAGTCAGCAAAGGCAAGATAGCCTATTGTTTTAGTCAAGACTCTCTGACTAATGGAAACCAACTCTAGCTTGCCTGAGTGAAAAAGTGAACTTTACAACAGGGCTGTAGGATCATCTCAAGCCCAGAGCAGAAATGCAGCTAACTTTAGGAAGGGGTGGAGTTGGAAATCCATTAGAACTGTCTCTCTGCTTTATGTCTGCTTTTCTTTATACGTTGCCTTTGGTTTTCTTTTTCTGCAAACAAGTTTCTCTGCTGCTCAGGCTATAGGATATTCTATGTGTCTTTGCTACAGCTTCTAGTTTATAAGTAACAGACTTGGTCATCTATAAAAACTAACATTCTCGGGCTTCCAAGATTATAAAGATTCACTCAACTTTAATAAAAGTCACAGGGAAGACCAGAATAAAAAGAGATGGCTGAAAAGGAAAATTTGACAGGTTGTTTATTTACTTTCACATACTAGGAGGATCAAAGATATAACATTAAATAGGTAAGATTGCAGATTAGGGCATTTCATTTTACATAATGAAAGTTGAACATTTAAGGAATATTGGAAGAAACTGGAAGAAAATTACTCAGGCATGAGTGTTGCTATGTTTATCTGACAGACGTTTTAACATTGGGCGTGGCATTAGGTTAAATAGTAGTTGGCATTTTTATAAAATTGTTTTAAAAAATTGAATTTGGTATATTTGAAATCTTGAAATGTGAAATACTTCTACCTCATTATGTGCTACAAAATATCTATTACTGATAATAAAAATCTAGAACCCACTCTGAAAAAATGGACTTTAAAATGTAACCAAAACTATTTGAGTGAGACAGGTTGTAGGAGAGTGGAGTAGGAAAAGAGGATGTTGAGAAAGTGAAGTGTGGGTATCCTCAGTGATAAAGCATTGCTGCCACAGAGATAGACAATGATTAGGTGCGGTGCATTTCATTCTTCTAGATTTGAGTCCAGGAAGGTTCTAGTTTGAATTTTGAAGTATAGGTGAAAACTGAAACAAATTCTTATATTGTAGAACAACTATGGAAATGAGATCCTCCTCCTGGATCAAGCCCAAAGCTTAAGACAAGCACGAAAGAAAAGTTAAATAACACTATAAGGAAATCTGTACTTTGAGTGTCAAATATGTAATAGTGCTACTGGATTTGTGTAGGGATATTATTTCCTTCTTATTTCTGTTACTACCTTGTTTTGGACCATATCATGTTGTGTTAAAAAAGATGAGCACATTCAATTGATTTTATGGTTTTCTTTTTCCAGAAATCCTGCAGGACGGACAGGACTGGTTGGCCGGGGGCTTTTGGGGCGATGGGGCCCCAATCATGCAGCAGATCCCATCATAACCAGGTAAGAACTAAAAACACATTTCAGTAGCAAAGAGCTAAGTAATTGGATAAATACAGACTGTAGTCATGTTTTTACGTGTCCATTATACACACACGCACATGCACACACACAGATGTATGTATGTATATGTATGTGGTTTTTTTGTTTGTTTGTTTTCTTTAATTTATTTTTTTTTGCGGTACACGGCCCTCTCACGTTGTGGCCTCTCCCGTTGCGGAGCGCAGGCTCCAGATGCACAGGCTCAGTGGCCATGGCTCACGGGCCTAGCTGCTCCGTGGCATGTGGGGTCTTCCCGGACCAGGGCACGAACCTGTGTCCCCTGCATCGGCAGGTGAACTCTCAACCACTGTGCCACCAGGGAAGCCCTATGTATGTGTTTTTATATAGAGTCATCCCTTGGTATCCTGGGGGATTGGTTCCAGGACCACCCCCTGTGCCTCAAGCAGATACCAAAATCTGTGGATGCTTAAGTCCCTTACATAAAATGGGGTAGTACAGTTGGCCCTTCTTATCCATGGGTTCCACATCTATGGATACAGAGAGCTGACTGCATATACGTATATATACATTCATATGCACACACATGAAATCTATATTTTAAAGGGACTTTATGTAAAATTATAGTGATGTGCTTTAAGTGTAAAGCTGTAGTTTTATGTTGTGTGAGTAGGTTAGGCATTATTTAAACAAAGATAGCTCACCACACATTTATTGAGCATCTACTTGATCTCAGAATTGAGTAAGTGCTTTGGTGCATATGAAAAGGTATAACAGTCCTAATAAGTTTCTGCTTCCTGTCATTGAGGAGCTATGTTCTCATTTGCAAGATAGAAAATATTAAATAAGGAAACATGTCAAAGTAGTATGGATGACACAGGATGCGTCAGAAAAGTAGAGAATCAGATGTGTGGGACATCATGATGGTAAACCAGAGCACCCAAGAAAGGTATTATGAAGAGGTAGACTGGAGCTGAAGCAGAAGCTTAGATAGGGGGACGGGAGGACGCCTACGAACAAGGCTTGTAGTAATATCTATTTGCGTATTGAGGGGCAGTGAAAAGACCAGTTTGGTTGAAACAGAAGATTCTTGTAAGAGAATGGTGGATGATAAATTAGACTTAAAATTAATTTTTACGCCATTCTATTGTGGAGAATATAAAATGCCAAAGTTAAGGAGTATGAAATGGAGCCATTGAAGGTTCCAGGACAGGGGGAAGGCATTCTCTTCCTGAGGCAGATCTATCTGGTAAGCCAAATCATAGTCAGAGGGTTTCTTGGTCAGCGTGGATCACAGTAAAGGAGGTAGGGGAATGTAGTGTTTAGATGAACTTAGCCATCTCCACTGGAGTCGTCTTCCCAACACATGTGGAATGTTCCATCATCTCTGTCATTCTTTTATTTACTTTTTATTTTTAGGATTTCTTCGCTGACAACCTCTCTCCTCACATGTGATTGTCATTTTCCTTCTTTAAATAATGCAGATACCCTCAATATTCTTGCTTTTTCAGTTTTGATATTTTGAGGGCTTTCCTTTCTTACAGGAGACTTTGTTCTCTCTGATCTGGGATATAATAATGATTTCATAGTTTAACTCTAAGGAAGCTTATTTTCAAGTTTCTGGGGGAGGCACCAGTTCTCTCCCCATCTTATTCTCGTACTTGCCCGTCCAATTTCCTCTGACAGAAGGTATCTTTACCCCACACCCAACCGCAGTTTTATTTTCCATCTATTCATTCATCCATCTACCCACCTACCTGCCTGCCTATCTACCTATGTACTGACCTACTTCTGTCCATCTAGAATTCCTTCAGAAACTTTATGGTTTAAGTGAGATGAGAAGAGGTAATATATTCTTATTAATGAATATAGTTAAAATAATATAAGTAAATATTAATGGTAGTATCAGTTTCTTTTGATTTTGGTGAGGCTGTCTAAAGACAGGAAGGTGTGAAATATTTGAAGCAGGAATGCTAGCAAAGGGACAAGAAGCAGAAAAGGGAAGCCAGAGTCTTGAAAGTTAAGTTAGTCTCTAATTAGCTTATCTTTATCTGTGGTGAACCACATAGCAACTGAGAGTAAACATGGTGATTGTGTGTCAAGTCGTTTTGAAATGGTAGACTTTTTGAACTTTATTGTTATACAGATGAGAAAACTGAAGGCTTAGAGATGGTCCAAGGCTATAAAAGAGCCCACAAGTGGCAGAAGCTAGCTTTCAACAGTAATCTTAAGTTGATTTCTTTGCTATCTCAGTAATACATGTATTATTAACTGATGAGTCCCTCCAGTAGAAATGGAAGGGAGAGAAGAATGAAGGATGTTGAAGAAAGAATCAAGATTAAATGAACTGTTAAAAATATTGCTTTACTCCAGGCACTCTGCTAGGTGCTATTATTAGTTTTTACATTTGTTTCTCACAGGAACTCCTCAAGGTAGGTATTAACATATCTATTTTATAGTTCTGAAAGTGGAGACTTACTGAGGTTAAGTGACTTGCCTAAATCTTGTAGATCTGAAATTTGAAACAGGGGTATTTGGCTCCAAATATTGTGCTTTATCTTTTACACCAGTATTTCACTAATGTCTAATCATAAGAATCACACAGGCACTTTTATTTATTTATTTATTTATTTATTTATTTATTTATTTATTTATTTATTTTTTGCGGTACGCGGGCCTCTCACTGCCGTGGCCTCTCCCGTTGCGGAGCACAGGGTCCGGACACGCAGGCTCAGCGGCCATGGCTCACGGGCCCAGCCGCTCCGTGGCATGTGGGATCCTCCGGGGCGCGAACCCGCGTCCCCTGCATCGGCAGGCGGACTCCCAACCACTGCGCCACCAGGGAAGCCCCACACAGGCACTTTTAAAGCAAAGATTCTATCCCCTTTTCTTCCGAGTACTTCATGATGCAAAATAGCATTGACTCGTGCAGAATTTCACACACTTCCTTGTTCGGAACCCCCAGGGAAAGTGTTAAAGTTTTAGATTCCCAGGTACCTCTCCCAGCGATTTCCCACATATAATGGGAAGTTGTCAGAAGTTCCTGTATATTTGTTAAAGTCGAAATGAGAGGGGAAGTGTTAATACATTATTGTGAATAAACTGGGGTCAAAAGTTAATGGCGATATGATTTTCTTTCCTGTTTGGTTAGAAACAGGAAGGTGTGGACCTTCAGAAGTAGGGAGGGAATATCAGTCGTACATAGGAATATCATTAGCATTTAATAAATGTTAATGAGGTTCCCTAGTTAAAATGATATATTATTTCTGTTGTATCAAGAAATTTTTTTTTAAATTTAGTGACAATGTATTTGGTACTAACAAAAACATAACAAGAAACTACTCTGTTTAAAATCCTTAAATGAGTCCATCGAGGATAAAATCTGAGAATGTAAATGCGATATGCAAGCTTTTCGTCATCTGTATGGTCCTGCCTTTTTGCCCAGCAGCATCTCTCTCTATTCAGCTTCTCTTCCCAGTGCTCTAGCTATGACTGGCCAGCCGGCCGGCTGGCTGGCTGAGCAGCATAGGCCCTGTGTTAGTCTTTGTTTTCCCAGCTCCTTGCATGTGAGGTGTATTAGGTGCTCGTAAACGTTTGTGAGTGGACAGAACCATCATTTGCCACCTTATCCCTCCTCTTACCTAATTAGTGTAAATTCTGTTTGTTTAATTTAAGTAAAATAGTATAGTGATTAAGAGTGCAGATTCTGGAACCAGATTGCCTGGGTTCAAATCTTGGTTTACACAACTTTTTTCCTCTGCAACCTCAGGCAAGTTATCTACTTCTCTGCGCCTCATTTTCCACATCTGTAAAATAAAAACAATAATACAGCTACTTTATAGGCTGGTTTTGAGGCTTAAGTGGATAAATACATTAAAGCACAACAGTATCAGGTCCATAATAAGTGCTATATAAATGACTTTTAAAAAGTAAAGGCTAAGGCCTTTACTTTTTTATCTTTACTTTTTTCTTAAAGAAGAAAGAAGTACAGGTAAAATCTGTCTTTCCTGCATCTTCACTGTCCCTGCCTTCAGTGCTGTCCTCACCGTCCTGTACCGGGACCATATGGTAACAGTCTTCTAGCTGCTTTCCTTGCCTCCAGCCTCGCTTCCCTCGAGACCAACTTCCATACCTTTGTCAAAGTGAGTGAGCTTTCTAAAATACAAATTGCTAATGGCTTTTTCCCTGCTTAAACAATATTCTCTGGCTCTCTAAGCTCTCTCTGAATTCTTTGCATACTTCTCCAGCCTCACCATCTATCTTTCCCTCACTGATGCTTATGTTGCCACATATACTTTCAGTTTCTTGAACACTTTATTTTATTTCATAACTTTGTTTCCTCTCTCTGTCATCCTTAAAAACAGATGTTGTCTTCTTATACCAATTATTCTTTCATTTCTATTTACTGTACTCATCAAGCTGTCACTCTTGTAGTTTATTCTCATACATGTCAAGCTCCACTGCTAGACTATGAACTCTTCGGGGGGCGGTTTATGGGTTAGATATGGTATTCAGCCACAATACAAAGAAATTTGGGCACTCATACCTAAACTACTATATTTAAAAAAAATTTTTTAACATCTTTATTGGAGTATAATTGCTTTACAATGGTGTGTTAGTTTCTGCTTTATAACAAAGTGAACCAGCTATACATATAA
>NC_041220.1:8427736-8455699 GCF_002837175.3 Physeter macrocephalus
CCTCATTGTGGTTTTGATTTGCGTTTCTCTAATGATTAGTGATGTTGAACATCCTTTCATGTGTTTGTTGGCAATCTGTATATCTTCTTTGAAGAAATGTCTATTTAGGTCTTCTAAACTAGTATATTTTATTGAGTCTCATGCGGAGTGATGATTAGATCATAGGCTTTCTTTTTTGGCTTAGTACTGGAAGTTCAAAATCTTTGTCTTTGCCTAAGGGACTATTAAAACTATTCTTAAAATTCGGCAGGAGGAGGTAGGTGTGGTGGGTGTAGGGAAGGAGAAGGGGAGATTTATCAACATCTTTGTGAAGGAGGCTGTGATTAGAAAAAGCGCATTCTGAAATTAACGTTGCCTCAGTGCTTTAAAAAAATGCAATTCAATTTGAAATATAAAATTAAATTAAAGGATAGTGTGAGACTTCTTTTATCAAAAGCGGGGATAAAGATTGAGAAGCACTTTTTTTGAGACCAGCTGAACCTGTATCATATAATCTGCTTTTCAGAAAACATACGGCGAACTGTTAAAAGCAAATATTACAGATCTTTTTCACTACTTAAAATTCTTTAAAAGGATCCTTGGATTAAAAAAAAAAAACTTTGGGCTTTCCTGGTGGCGCAGTGCTTGAGAATCTGCCTGCCAATGCAGGGGACATGGGTTCGAGCCCGGTCTGGGAAGATCCCACATGCCGCAGAGCAACTAGGCCCGTGAGCCACAGCTACTGACCCTGCGCGTCTGGAGCCTGTGGTCCACAACAAGAGAGGCCGCGATAGTGAGAGGCCCGCGCACCGCGATGAAGAGTGGCCCCTGCTTGCCACAGCTAGAGAAAGTCCTTGCACAGAAACGAAAACCCAACACAGCCAAAAATAAATAAATAAAGTGTACCACTAATAATTTAAAAAAAAAAACAAACAACTTTTATGACCCTTCTTTTAAATTCTGTTCTGCTTTTAATTTTTTTGATAAATTTTACTTTAAGTAGTAAAAACTATTTATATCTTGAATTTTTATTATGGAGACTATAATATCCTTTATGGAAAGTAGACATTTGTCTTGGTTTGTAACAGTGCTAAATAAAGAATATTTTTAATACAAAACCATATTTCTTTACAAAACTAGCTGATTTGAGGTGAATTTATATATACTCTGTTATAAAGAAAAATATATCTTTATAGCTTTGTCTTAAGCTTGAAATAGAACCTTGGTCTTTGTTCTAAATCAGTTATGACCTTACATTACTGTTGTAGGTGGAAGAGGGACAGAAGTGGAAATAAAGTTACCCATCCCATTTCTGGGAAAAACATCTTACAGTTTGTTGCAATAAAAAGGAAAGACTGTGGAGAATGGGCAATTCCAGGGGTAAGCATTAAAATTAAGTCAAATCAGTGTTTTAAGTTCTTTTTAGTTGCTTTATTTACTACAAGGTTATTGTGTATGGCTCTCTTCCACTTCATTTATTCTCCATTCCTCCCCAGTAATTCTTTTGCAATGAAGTATCATTGTCAATGACAAATGTAGGATAATACAACAAAGCTGTTGGAATCTGAGTCTAATTCTAAAACCCTTGGGAAAGAACGTGGACTTTGGAGTTAGACCTGGGCTTGTGTTTTGACCTTTCCACTTTGAGCTGAGTGATATGGAGTTCAGACCTTGGTTTTAAAAATAATCATATATATTTCACAGGATTATTAGAGATAGCATATAAAGCACCTGGTATAGTAGATACTCACTAATGTTGGGTTTCATCTCAGAGCTCATCACCTGCTCCAAGCCCAAGGTAAGATTTTTAGTATTTTTAAAAAGATAACACTATTACTGTTCCTTGTAGTTTTTTTAGTTTTCATAATATCATCAGGAAGAGTATACTTCTGTTGGGTTCATGTCAGTAGTATATTGCAAGGGGCTTTTAAAAATGTGTATGTGTTCAGTAGTGGGTTTTATATTTCATGCCATATTGTGAAATGGAGATAGTCTGATGAGGGGATGGCTCTTTATATACACATTCTCCTATCTGCAGGAATGGCTTTTTTTCTTTGTAGGGTAAAATGGAATGACAATGAAGGTTGTAGCTGACTGTGACAAAAGCTTAGCCTAATTATAAGAGCCAAATAGTCAAACTTCACTCAGTGCTGAATGCAAAATACAATGATATCACCACGGGATCTTATGTTTTTATTGTCATTGAAATTCTGATCAGTCAGGGAGCTGTTGTCGTTAATATAATTTTGAGGGTTGTTGATCTACTCAGTATATTTTGAGCATCTGCCCGCCTTTTGTCAGCTAATGGTTTAGACATTGAGGACACAGCAGAGTGGCATAAACGAACATCCTGTCTTCTTGGTGCTCACACTCCAGTGAGGGAGACAGATAATGTAACATAAACAAGTTACTGTAATGTTAGAAGGTGATAAATATCAATACTAAGGAAAAAACTAAAGCAAGGAAGGGGATTAGGAAGTGTTTGAGAGTTTGCAATTTTCGATAGGGTGGTTAGAGAAGGTCTCCTGAGAAGGTGACATTTGAGTAAAGATCTGAAGGAGGTGAACGAGTGAACCATGTGGATATCTGGGGGAAGCATCTTGGGCAGAAGTCATAGCAGGTGCAAAGGCCTTAAGGTTGGGATATGTCTGGCACATCGTAGGAACATTGAGGAGGTCAGTTTGGCTGGAATGGAATGACCAATGGGGAAAGTATCAATTTGCTGTATTCTTTCTTGCCTCCAACCTGTCCTTCCATAGCTTGACTTTGGAAGATACCAGGAAAGGAGTCTGACTGGCTCAGCTGACCGTAGGCTAACCTTGGACTAATTACTATGGTTGAGTATATGGGATACGCTGCTAAGCTGCTTCTACTAGAAACAAATGATTTAGAGAAGAACATACCACAGAAGATTATGGGCAGATAGAGCAATATATGTCCACTGCATCACTCGGTAAATATCTATTGATTGAATTAAAGCTTATTACTTTTTTTAAACAAAAATGTGACTCTTAGGGGATGGTGGATCCAGGAGAGAAGATTAGTGCCACACTGAAAAGAGAATTTGGTGAGGAAGCTCTCAACTCCTTACAGAAATCTGGTGCTGAAAAGAGAGAATTAGAGGAAAAGTTGCACAAGCTCTTCAGCCAGGAACATCTAGTGGTAAGAAATGAAGATTTCCAGGAAGGATTTAGTCCTGGGGATGAATGAAAATTACTGAAAGTTCACCTGGAAATCTGGTAGATCATTTTCTGAATAAAGTGAAATACTTGTATATTTGAAATACACGTTCATAAAAACAAATTAAATTATAACTCTTCACTGTAAATAGATTTCTACTTAAATTTTTATAGTCCAACTTTAGGCCAGTTACATCATTTATTATAATACATTTTTTCCTCTTAATTTTTCTTTAGGTGCGAGCTAATGTGACACTGAGTTCACCCACCTAACGGAAAATCTTTTCTTTTTTAAAAAAATTTGCATGGGGGTTTCCCTGGTGGCGCAGTGGTTGCGCGTCCGCCTGCCGATGCAGGGGACGCGGGTTCGTGCCCCGGTCCGGGAAGATCCCACGTGCCGCGGAGCGGCTGGGCCCGTGAGCCGTGGCCGCTGAGCCTGCGCGTCCGGAGCCTGCGCTCCGCAACGGGAGAGGCCACAACAGTGAGAGGCCCGCGCACCGCGATGAAGAGTGGTCCCCGCTTGCCACAACTAGAGAAAGCCCTCGCACAGAAACGAAGACCCAACACAGCAAAAATAAATAATAAATAAAATTAATAAACTCCTACCCCCAGCATCTTCTTTAAAAAAAAATTTTGCATGAATTCAGCTTTTTTGAAAGGACATTTACATTTTAAATTATGTTATTCAGAGTTTTTCTTGTTCATAACCATTTAAGTCTCATGACTGTTTTGTCTACATACCCTTTGTGATTTAAAAAATCACTTTATAAGGTATATGTGCACTAATAATAAGGAAAAGGGTCGATTTTCTTTTCTTTTTTATTGGCTTTTTTTTGAATTGCTTTGTTTTCTTTCTAGAATTAGGATTTCTTAATTATTTATATCAATATGCTGTTTGGGTTTCGGGTCACATTTGTGTTAGATGGCTAGATCCAAATCTTTCCACGTGTTAATAGCTTAAATATTAGTCTTTACTAACCTTATTTATAGACTTCTAACTAGAAGAATCTATCTTTGTATGTCTAAAACTATAATCACAGAAGTTATTAAAACAGAAAAATACTTATAGAGTCTTAAAAAAAATCATATGGCCCAAATATGACTATTCTCAAACTCTGAAATTAGAGTCTGAGGTGTTGAGGGTTTTATGAATTTTAAAGCTGCCTCAAAATGTTCTTGAGAATATTGTTCCCTGGGAAATTTATTTATTTATTAAAAAAATATTTTATTCTTTTGATGCTATTGTAAATGGAATTGTTTTCTTAATTTCTTTTTTTAAAAAATATTTATTTAATTTATTTATTTGGTTGCGCTAGGTCTTAGTTGCGGCTCACGGGCTCCTTAGTTGTGGCATGTGAACTCTTAGTTGCAGCATGCATGTGGGGTCTAGTTCCCTGACCAGGGATTGAACCCGGGCCCCCTGCATTGGAAGCGTGGAGTCTTAACCGCTGCACCACCAGGGAAGTCCCTGTTTTCTTAATTTCTTAATTTCATTTTCACATCGACTTTTTTTTGGCCGAGCTGCGCGGCTTGTGGGATCTTAGCTCCCCGACCAGGGACTGAACCTGAGCTCTGGCAGTGAAAGCACTGAGTCCTAACCACTGGACCATCAGGGAATTCCCTCCCTGGGAAATGTAAAACAAGCATATGGAATGCTACATTAAAGGTCCTGTAATATTTACATTTCTTTTTTTTTGTGATAAAAAGCACATAACATATAATTTGCCATCTTAACCATTTTTAAGTGTGCAGTTCACTAATGTTAATTAAATGTGCATTGTTTGCAACAGAATATTTCTGATTCTAATGGAGGTCGCATGCTCTTCTCTACCCATTCCTGTTCACCCTACACTTTTTTTTCGGTCTGTCTCCTTTTAAAAATAGATATATAAAGGTTATGTTGATGATCCTCGAAACACTGACAATGCATGGATGGAGACAGAAGCTGTGAATTACCATGATGAAACAGGTAATTTTACTTATGTTTTTTAAGCTAACTGAATTAGAGGATCCAATTTAAGTGAAGCAGACTGCTGGGGCACAATTAAATCTGGACTATTTTAGCATTTTAAGTCAATCAACTACTGGTTATAGGATTATATTTGTATGAAAGCAGATTGTTTATATTAAAAGAATATGTAGAAGAAAGCTTTAAAAGTGTTACCAGTAACTAATATCCTTTAATCCACTGGTTGCATATAAAATTAAGGTTAAATTTATAGACTAAAATTATGTGCCTTAAAGTTGTAAAGTTGTTTGTATGACTGCATTTGTGTAAAATAAAAACAAAAGCAACTGGAGATTTGGGTAGGAAGTATGGCTGTGGTAAAGGAAATGGGATTTATATCTGTCTTAGTGTTTGAAATAATTTTATAAGAGCATGCATTATTAAAATACAAAACAATACCAAAAAAATTCCAAGTACTGAAAAAATTTTAAATGAATGTATTTTTCTGGTCAATGGATTTAAAAATTTTAGAGGGTGGGTGGGAATCTGCCATCTTAAAAATTAATTATGATTTTAACATACATTGAATGGCTGGCTTCTTTTGAAACATATTTTATTGCTGAATTGGATGACATTTTAAATATTTTGTTTTCATCTGTAGCATAAGGAAATGAGGGTACCATGTCAGAGAACTGAATGTTCCACTCATGGCTCCTTTCTAAGTTGTATTGTTGCAGGAAAAATAGGGCCCGAGTGGATGATCATATCCCAGGTCTCAGGCGAGTCCCTGGGACGGGCTGCCAAGTGAGGGTCCTTGGCTTCATGCGGGAGGGAATACAAGAGCAAGCCGAGTGAAAGCAGATTTATTCAGGGAGATACACACTCCATAGACAGAGTGTGGGCCATCCCAGAAGGCAAGAGGCCTCAAAATATGGGACATTTAGTTTTTATGGGCTGGGTAATTTCATAGGCTAATGAGTGGGGGGATTATTCCAGCTATTTGGGGGAAAGGGTGGGGATTTCCAGGAATTGGGTGAACACCCACTTTTTTCCTTTTATGATCGGCCTCGGAACTGTTATGGCACCTGTGGGTGTGTCATTTAGGTGCTGATGTATTACAATGAGCGTATACTGAGGCTCAAGATCTAGTGGAAGTGGAATCATCTGCCATCTTGGACCTAGTTGGTTCTAACCAGTTTATGTAGTCTGCAATGGTTTTGTCATTCTTTTAAAGGTTTTGCCCTGCCCCCTTCCTGTCTCAGTATAACCTTGTACAAATCACATGTTCTCTTGGACTCAGTTTTTTCCTTACAAAATGGGCTGGAGCTAGAAGATCTGTCACTTTTACATTCTTGTGGAACTTCAGAAAACTCCCAGCACCAATTTCATTACTTCCAAACAACAACTCTAACCAAAGTATTAGGATAATTCATCCTGGTATTGAGAACTTCCAAGAAATATTTCAGAAGGAGAAGTATGCAAATATAATTTACAAGCAGGTCTCTACAACTTAAGTACTGATAAATTTGTTAGCTATTTATTTTTGGAGTTAAAAAACAATGACTGACCCTCTAGAGGTTGATTTTATAGTGTTTTGAGTTGTTCAAATCACTGTTTTCACTGTTTTATTTTCTCTCTGAACTTAAAAAAAATTTTGTGGTCTGATAATTCCAAATCTCTGCTATATCCAAGTCTGATTCTGATGTTTTGTCTCTTCAGTCTGTGCTTTTTGCCTTGTAGCATGCCTTCTAGTTTTTTTGAAAGGTGAACATGATGTATCCAGTAAAAGACACTGAGGTAAATAGATCTTTAGTGTGAGGTCTTATGTTTAGTTGACTAGGAGTTAGGCTGTACTTACTATTTGCTGTAATTGTAGGTGTCAGAGGCTAAAATTTCCTCTGGTGTTTTTGTTTTTGTCTCTTCTGTTGTCTTTGGGTTTCTCTGGAGACTACTTAAATAAGGTCTGAGCCACGCAGTTCTTTAGTTACACTCCCTGCTATTTTATGGAATCCCTATTGCTGTGGGATTTGGAGGGGTTTGTGGGGTTTTGGAGGAGAATAATAGGAGACCCCAATGATTAGGTCTTAGTTTTTCAGTGAGCCTGGGTCCCTGGGCTGTGACCTTCACTGCGGCTTCTCAGCTTCTTCCTTCCACCCTCACACTCCTTAGGCGAGATAGGAAGGCTAGAGTTGGGTATTTCCCTTCCCCCAGGTTGGTTAGGACTGGTAAAATAGTTTTCCTTAAGGGCAGAATGCTCTGTCTTATTTCAGAATGGTTACTTTTCCCCTCTCCCTGCTGCAAGCAAGTGGGGATTTTTCTTGTCTTTACCCTGGTGGCATTCCTGGAGGTAAAACTCCTGAAAATGTGACCCTCCCACCCCAAGACTGTGCCTCCAGGAGATTTTCTCTCAAGCTAGTTCACAGATCAGTTTCCAAAAATTAGTCAGTTACCTTTTAAGTGTTTCTGCCACTTGCTAGCTGCAGAGGTGGGATTCTGTTCCTGTAAGTTGTGATTCTCTGTATTTGCCTGTCTCTCCAGTTTTCAGGGTGGCATTGTGCTCTGTGACCTCAGTTCTCTGATGGATCCAAAAAGAGTTGTTGATTTTCAGTTTGTTCAGATTATTTTTGTGTGAGGATAGGAGTGATGACTTCCAAGCTCTTCACATGTCAGACTATAAACTTTAAACTTTTTAGAATTCTGTTTTGTGTAATTTATTAGGTGACCAGAAGGGGAGGATGCTTTTCAGACATTATTAGATCTGATAAAGAGCATGTTAGAGGACACTGTTATTTAGATAATCAGATATTTTAATTTAACTTTTAGATTCAGGTTTACTTCTTAATTCTGGTTCTCCATTGAAAATTGGATGTTGTAGTTGCTGTGAGATACACAAAGAGCTGTCATTTTAGCACTGGGATTTAGAAACCTGTTATGCTGAAATAGTCAACTGATTCTTAAAAGAATCAGCTTTATTATTTTATTAATTTAAAGGTAATCATAAAGGTAAAGATAAAGGATATAGTATTTATAATGAGTTATTTAGAAAATAGGTGACATAAAGCAGAAAAAAATTTTAAAGCACCAGTTATTTCATTTCCCAAAGATATCACTGTTAGCATTTTGATTTATCTTTTTCCAGATTTTATATAGCTGCTTTTAAAGTAAAAATGGGCTCACACTGTACATTCTGTTTTGTTACTTGAATTTTCACTTAAATATATTATGGACATATTTCCATATCAGTATTTCTAGAACGGCTTCACTTTTAATGGGAGTGCATTGTGTAGCTGTCTTATCATTTATTTAATAATCTGTGCGCTCTAGATGGAAAGTTCGGTTATGTCCCTTTTTCTCTTTTTGGTTATAAATAATGTTGCCTTGAATACTTCAGTAGCCTTGTCTTTTTATTTCCTTAGGATAAATCCTTTGAAGTGGAATTGCTGGGTTGTTTATTGTATCCCCAGTGCCTAGTACAGAGTCTGGTGCGTAAGAGGCACTCTGATGTTTTTTGAATGAATGCTCATCAAAGAGCATTTGCTTTTTAAAAGCTTTGATAAACATTGCCAAATTGTCCTACAGAAATATGCCATTTAGATTGCCAACAGTGATTGAAAGCATTTATTTTTAATTTTTGATAATCATAAATATTTTAATAAATATATTTATATGTATTTATAAATATAACTCTAAATATTTTTTTTGAATTTTATTTTATTTTTTTTTTATACAGCAGGTTCTTATTAGTTATCTATTTTATCCATATTAGTGTATACATGTCAATCCCAATCTCCCAGTTCATCCCACCCCCCTCCACCCCCACTAAATATTTTATTTTATGGTTTCTGGTTTGGTGTTATACTTGGAAGAGTCCACTTACCTTAAGACTCTAAAGTGAGTCATCAGTAATTGTTTTCTTTCATTTTTTTAACATTTAAATCTGTAATCCTTCTGGAATTTTGATGTGAGTGTTCATGTTTATTTAATGTGAACTCTTTTTTTTTTTTTTTAAGGGTAATATTTTTACTTTTTAAAGAGAAAAGCTTTCTTACTGGTACAGTCACTTAAAATTTAGGAACTTAGTTAAAATTTGGGCATTTGGGAAATTTGGAATATTCTAGTTTTTAATTCACTTGGCCACTTAATATAATGATGATTTAAGATTATTATAGTGACAATACTTGAAGATACAGAATTATGCTGAAAACGAAATGAATAAATTACTTTTTCTTGATGATGTTTTTTCTTTGGTAACCAGGTGAGATAATGGATAACCTTACCTTAGAAGCTGGAGATGATGCTGGAAAAGTGAAATGGGTGGATATCAGTGATAAACTCAAGCTTTATGCTAGTCACTCTCAATTCATCAAACTTGTGGCAGAGAAACGAGATGCCCACTGGGGCGAGGACTCTGAAACTGACTGCCATGGGTTATAGCTCGCGACCTCCACGTAAGCCAGATGGCAACAAAGGAACACGTACTGAAAAGAAGGCGGCCTCACAGAACTCATATATAAAAAGGGCAGGGTAGATCACTTGGAAATTATTTTATTCACTTTCAAAATGATTTGCATTTAGAAGGTTTTGCATCAGAATCAAATTAGCAAATATGGTGAAACAGAACACAGAATTTTCTGCTTTCCAGTCAAAAGAGCTATAAATAATCATATTTTGTATGCATTTTATTTAAGCATGGCTTAAACCAAATTTAACAACTGATGCTCTTTGAAGAATCAGAATCTAAATAAAGGTAAATTTCTGTTCAGCCATAACTTCTGCTTTCCATGTAGTTCTTGGTTGTCATTTTTTTTTTTTCCCATTGATCTTCTGAGGTCTGAAGGATGTCCCTGTCACATCAAGCTTCTTTCAGAAGAGCACCGATCACCATTGTTTAATCTGATTTATCTTTAAATTATTTGCTTTGCATTTTGCTTTACATGATCTTGTCGAAGCTGCTTTCAAAAGTGGAAGCCTGATGTATTCTTGCCTTTTAGAGTTGTAAGTTTTATGAGGAAATTTCAGTCACTCTTAGTTGGTAAATGTCAAGATCAGCGAACAAGAGCTCATGTTCTCATTTCCAAGAGCTCTGAATTTAAAAAATGTGTGCAGGAAATTAGTAATTTAAATTGCTATGTGCATTTCACTCTACTGTAACTGTATGTGCCATAAATGAATTAAAAGTAGATGTTCAGAAAGGAACTGAAATCAGAGACAGAGGAGGTCTTTGGGAGTTTTGGTGTTTTTTGTTAGGAAGAGATTGTTAAAGACTGACATAGGTTTTTGAGAAACTCACTATTAACATTGTAATTCCCAGAGGAAAGGAAAGAGTTGGTGTTCCACGTGTTCTTGGAAGCAGGGAAGAGGAAGGAAAATAACACTGCTTTGTTGCATGTGTGTCACATTCTGGCCAAGATATCCATTGGGAAAGTCTCATGATCCTAATTCCTGTCAGCCTGAGGCAGGGACTGTCATAATTCCATCTTCATTCCAGTTGGACTACAGGTGGGGCATCTGAAGAAAAGGAGGGTTAGGGGATAGAGACATGGTTGTTTCCTTCAGATATTTGAAAAGAGTATTAGGCTTACTCTGTAGCTAGAGGACAGAACTGGGGCTAAGGTAAATCAATCGAAAAGGTGTTCTGTTTTGTTTTTTTCCTCTCCCCCCAACCCCGAGTTAGTGTCAAAACTCCTTTGGGGTAAATTTGAACTGAACTGACAGGAGGCTTTTTTCCCCTTAGTGTGACTATAAGTTTTGCTGAGAAACATTGGAATGTTTGATTTCAGGATGCTGCCTCAGACCTCTCTGGAAGAGTTTTAAGGTTTATGGGCAGTATTAATTCTCGAAAATCCATAAAATCCTGGTCCTTGGGTACATAACAAGGGACTCGTACTTGACAAGAATGATCTGCTCATTGGGTGAGGGGTAGGATAACCTTGTTCCAGCATGAAAGAGTCTGATTCTATGTTTACTGTTCGGTAGGAAGAAATTGCTTCTTCCTGGCATGGAACAGAATTCTCTAAAATTGACACTACTTACAAAAGCCCTTGAGGAAGTTTGAGCAATTGCCTAAAGAATGACATTTACTTATGTTTTCATAGTTTTGACACATCTAACCTGACATTAGTAAAGATATTAGGTTATATGGAAATTGTATTTAAAGAATGACTAAAGCACGTGATCCGCAGATAATCAATTTTTTTGTGGCATTTTGTAGTTTTCATTGGAACATTTACAAACTATGCAAAATGATAAAACTGCTATACCCTGTAGATAGGGTAGAAGTAGATAATCTTCTAACTGTAAGTATCGAGCACCATCTATAATAGAAAGAAACCAGATTAAAATTTTAGTTTAAGACATTTCTGGAGGAATATCTGCTCCTGTATCACTAGGTGATATTGCCTTCATATTTACTTTTCTTATATTTCAGATATAAGGAATATTTTTTTTTATAGACAGTTAAAACAGTGATAGATACCATTTATTGAATATCTATGTTGTATCACTTAATCCTCACAACAGTCCTGTGAAGTTAGGTGGCATTATTCCTATTTCACAGATGAAAATGATATTTAGAAAGGTTGCCCCAAGGTTTATTCAGTAAAAGCAACAGAGCTGGAGTTTGAGTCCTGGTCTGCAGGGTTCCAGAGCCAATTCTCCATCTGTTGTATTCCCTACTAAGTTTATGAAGCTTTTATGATTTCTTACTTTAAGTTTGTAGTTTGGAAGATTCTATATTACTTAGGCAATACTCATGTTATCCATAGTAATACGTTTATGGTTTGTGACTTGAAATTTAAGGGCCACATCTGATTTGGCTAGCCTTGTTAGACTTGTTCACATAATTTTGGCCCAGAGACAATTTATTGGTAATATCTTAACCTGAGGATGAGCGGCTGCAGTCAGTGTGTCTCGCCTGCAGGTGTTCTTGAGATATGAAAGCATTTCAAACTCAAATAGAAGCAAGATACTAAACATGCTAAAGAGGGCACCTAAAATTTCTAACCACTTTTAGAGGCTAAATGCTGCTCTGTCTTACAGTATAAGGACTTATGATGGTTGCTGTTATTTTCTAAAATATTTGTGAAATTTTAATAAATAAATTGATTTCAAAACACATAATTTGAAGAAAGCACTTGTAATTAATTTGGTCTTATTTACACCTCCTTTAATCATATTATTAACTTACCAATATGGGCACAATCTGAAGCTGTTAAACTCTTAGGATAGAAGTATTTAAAAATGTATAATAATGCTCAAAAGATATTTGGAGATTTTACTAACCGTATATAACTTCTGACATAGTAGTAAGAGAATTATTTCTGCCAAAATAAACAGTACAGATTATAGTTACTATGTGAAGGTATTTTTGCCATATTTCTTCTTTGCCTCCACCCATGTCTCCCATATTATGTTTATTTAATATTGATGGATTAGTATGGGTACAATCATGTAATGTTGGGAGTTAGCAAATAATGTGGTTCTGTTATACCTAAATGCTGAGAAATTGAACCATCAACTGTCTTTTCTGCAACATAGAGCTTAATTTCTCCCACTTCACCCTTGATGGGCTGGTAAGAGCATTTGAATTGGTAAGAAACACAGAATAAGCACTTTAGGGCAATGAAACTTTTCAGAAGGAAAACTTACAGGAAATCCAATTTCTTTCTCAAAATTAGGATTGAGAATATTTTGATTCATCAGCTTCTCTCAAGGTAGGTTAAAATAAATACATACTGTATATAATTGTAATTGACATTAATTCAGATATTTTAAAAAGGAATATACCTTTTTGGTCTCTCTTTCTCTTTTGTGTATATTTTAGATGAAAGCAAACTTGGATGAGAATCAAAGCAGAAGTCTCAAGGTTTGTAGCCTTTCCATCGAGAGAGCTGATGCTTTTGTGTTAAGGAGACTTGTTGCCTTGCCTTGAGATTAGAGCATTTCTATATTTGGTAGTTTCACAGCAGGCTTTTCTCACTGTTTGCTATGAATTGTCCGTAAGACAAAAATAAGCTTGAGGTAAAATATACTGTTTGAAATTTCTTAACCTAATTTCTGTAAACTGAAATTTTGTCAAATGCTATGGGCATTATGAAAAGAATACATTTTTAGACCTGCAGAAATTCTGATCTAAAGATTTTGGAGGAGGGACGTCCCTGGTGGTCCAGTGGTTAAGACTCCACGCTTCTAATGCAGGGGGCGCAGGTTTGATCCCTGGTCAGGGAACTAAGATCCCACATGCTGCACGGAGCAGCCAGAAAAAAAAAAAAAAAGATCTTGGAGGAAATCGAGTTTATAACTCATGAGCTTTAATTTGGGTAAATCACTTGGGTTCCATTCTGCCATATGGTTTTATGGTTCAGAAGAATTATTCTTACCTTTTCTGAGATTAAATATCACTTGCTTTTATCAATATAACCATAGCAAAAAAGTTTTACCCCAAAGAAGCCCTAAATATTAAAAAAAATTAATAAGATACTATCTTCAGTCCATTAGGTAGATTTGTAGTTTATAATAGGTTAAAAATTGTGGACTTACCCCAAGTTGGTTCAAAACAGAAATGATTAACTGTGAAAGAAGAAAAATCAATGTGATTGTGATATCAATGGGTTTACCTTTTAGCTTATTTTTAACTTAGCACATATATAAGCTAAAATACTTTCTATATGAAAATCTTTGTATTGAAAAATCAATTCCATTTTTACTGCTTTGTGTTTTATTTACATGAGGTAAGATTTTTAAATGAATATGCAATATTTAGATTTAAATTCCCTTAATTCACAGAAATATTTTCTTGTAACTGCCTTGTAACGGTACTCACTATATCTGATATATAGAAAATTAATGTGAATGGTTGAGAAACTCACTGTAAACACTTCCTTACAAGTGCTATCTTTCTTAAATTATGTGAATTCCCTCTGTGAATGATACGTGAACCAAAATTTTAGGACAGCTATGACTTTGCTTCGAGGGTTTGCTTACACAAGCAATTTCACTGGTTAAGTATTGTTTTATAGCTTTCATGTGGTCCTGTTTTAAGAGACTGGCAACTTGCTCAAGGAATTGACCACTATGTCAAAAAGGTGAATCCCTCTATTTGTAGAGCTGTCCATCCCAGCATGTATGCAAGAATATGTAAGCTGAACACTGTCCTGCTTGTTCTTAGGCAAGGACAATTGCCCTGAGGTAGCATTTGTTCCCTTAGGGTGCGTTTTCCTCCTTCTTGGTTTAACCACAATCACTGGGAGAAAAAAATTCTTATCACTGTGAAGATATGGCAGTTCTATAGGTTATTCTGTCAGGATCCTTTCTGGATGGCTTGTGGCCAATAGCACTTTCAATAAAGTTCAGAAAAATAAAGTATAAATAGGTATTCAGTATTCAGATTTGGTAATTTGAATGAGTCATATGTCTGAGGAGTCAATATTTTCACTGGAAGAGACTTTGGAGGTAAATTAATACATATACCCAAGGTCACAGAGCTAATTTAATTTTAAAGATGAGCTTACAATCTAGGCTTTCCCACCACAGGCCAGGGCTCTTTTAGCCATGTTTTGATGTAAAGATGAACTTGCTAATTTTGTAATCATCAATAATTAATTATTGACGGTAGTTTCCTAAAACATTTTTAGAATATATATTCATATTCATATATATAATACATTCTAATTAAAAGATGCTAGAATTTTTACAATTTGTTATTTGGAAATGGACTATAGAATCAAACAGTGGATTGTGGGAAGAACACTAGCTATTTGAACTTGACTTAGGTGTTTTTTTTTTTGACTCTGGTTCTTATTTAGTTTGACCTTAAAGTTTCTGGCACACTTAAATATTCTTCAAGGTGATTGACTTTAAATGATCTGTAGTGAAGAATCCTGAAAATTTTTACCTCAGGCACACAATGGTTTAGGCCTAACTTTTTAGGCCTAAGTTTTTGACATTTTTACGAATACTGCAGGTCTCTGAGATACCATCAACTGTAAAGTGTACCATTTAGTTAATGATGAATCTTAAAGAAAAAGGAGATTCTAGGTTAAATGCATCTGTTGTGAGATGTATCTTGATTTCAGAAAATGTTTAAGTGTGAAAAGTATATGGGAAATGAAATTTTTAGTGTTCTCTTTTGTAACTCCCTTAAAGTATTTCTCCTGTGTTTTTATAAACTAATATTCTGAATAACATATATCAATAAAGGGCCTTATTAAATAGTTGAATTATGTTCAGTTCAGTAAAAAAAATTATCTGTGGGGATTTAGATTTGATAATCTTTAATGCATTATGCATTTATGCTAGTGCTTCATTAGTGAAGAAATAAACTGGTCTGTTTCATCTCTGATAAAGTAATTTATTCTGTAACTCTTAAGTCTTTTAAGACTCTTCACCTTCATCCTTACCGATAGAAGAGGTTGTTTTGTCAATTTGTAGTTTGGATGAGTTGAATAAATGAATGTAGAACTGTTTGCATGTATTGAGTTAGTGTTTTGGGCTTTGAATTTAACAGCTGTTCTTAATTTTGTTTCCAAATGAATTAGACTAATAAATACAGTAATTTTTCCGATGAACTGGCTCACCTTAAATGGAGTGTCGAATGTAATATTTTTGTAAACTTTATAGATTAACAGAGCAGTATTTACCGCTATAAGATCATTAAGTGTCAGGACCTAGAAAAAAGGAAATACAATGAAATAATCAAGGAGTTGTAACTCAGTATTTTATCTATCTTTTCTATGTTATATATTTTCTATTAGCTTGATTAATGAAAACATGCTTTTTAGAATTCTTAGCATTTATTAAATTACATCAGTAAGATTCACATTCGCTAATATTTTAAGTACCCCTCCACCCTTTAGTACCCACCCACCCCCTTCAAACCTACTATCTCAGGAGACATGAGTCCACATTTCTGTGTGTGTGTGTGTGTGTGTGTGTGTGTGTGTGTGTGTGTGTGTGGACTCCAGACGTAGCAGGGACTTCTTGGAAAGATAATTAAACTTATGCTTACGAGGTTGGAAAAAAGACTGTATTTGGGAATCCCTGTTTTTATTTTCTGGCTGCACCACGTGGCTTGCGGGATCTTAGTTCCCTGACCAAGGAGCAAACCCCGGCCCGGCAGTGAAAGCCACTGGACCGCCAGGGGATTCCCAGGGATCACTTCTTTATGAAAAGAAACTTTAATAATATCATCTCCTATAATTGTAACCGAAGTATCATTTAAAAATTTAGAATTAATATGCTATGTTACACACAATTTATTTTTTTGCTTGTGACTGAGTCACAAACAAGTCACAAGTCTTGTTCTATGTAATTTCCCCTCATTCACTAAAATCCTGTCAAAAGTAAAATTTAAATAATCCTTTTATACCTTGACCATAACCTTAAATCTAGTTCAAAGGCTTCTGGGACAGATTCCATTCCAGTAAGAATGAATTTCCCCCCCATTAATAGCGAATATAAGTACAAAAATTTTAGAGGTGAAATGGACTTCATAAATCATTCATTTTCACTATTTTATATTCTAAAGGAAAGTAAGACACAAAGGAGTTTAAGATTACTCCAAAGTGTTAAATGACAGAGCTTGCATCCCCAGATTATTTGACTTCAAATGCTTTTCTACTGGTCTCCTGGGTTCCCTCCACATGATCAAGGAAAGTTTCAGGTCTCAGGTTTCAAGGATGTATGAGATTTTTACATTAAATGACTCAAATCAGACAAAATATCAATCACTAATTGTCCCCAAAGGAGAATAATAACCATTATTTTTGGTATCAACTTCCTTTCCAAGCAAATCTAAAGAATTTTCAAGTTTTTGTTTTGTATTCATTTAAATACTTTCTTATAGGAAACTTTAAGTTTAATTACTTGATTTGGATTATTAGGAAATGGAAAAGGAATTGGAATCTACAAGAAGGAGGAAAAAAGTGAATTGTGAATAAAATAAGGTGGAACATTTTGTTTTAACTTTTTTTCTCATGTATTCATTTACTTATCTCTCCATCCATCCACCCCTCCGTCCATCAGTATTTATTGAGCAATTATGTGCTCTCAGGGAGTTCACCTAGTTGATGGAGATTAGATTCTAGTGAATTTCAAATCATGTTTTTCTTTCAAGAAGTATGCTTATTTTGCTTAATTAGTCAAACCTAAAGCCTAGGAATCTGTCTCATGTGTTGATAGTTCTTGCACATCCTTCAGTTTTTCTGCAGTAAGCCATCTTTGCCTGATTTTTAATACTATTCTGCCATCTGGTGGAAGGAGGAGCTTCTGTTGCAAATACTAGTGATTCTTTTTATTGCCACAAAAATTTACATAATTTTAAGCGTAAGCTGTTAGTAGCAATTCCTAAATTCTAATTATAAACCAAGACTCCAGAATTTTGCGTTAATTTACAAATTAACGCAAAATCCAAATCTTACTGGATTTCAGAAAGAGAGAAGAACCAATGCACCTAACCCTGACTAGAACCAAAATAATTAGCAATTAATTATAAATGCAAGAACTTAGAAATGTCGTGTCTAACAGTCAGTCAGGCCATGTGAAAACATTAAAGGGAAAGAATGGTCCATTGAGGACTGTAACTTTAGTGACAATTTTTCTAAAAGACTTAAAGTTGAGAAGTAATCAGTTCAAAATTAAATACAAGCAAAGGGATGGTGTTTTGTTACATTTAGAAATAAAAACAAAAACTATGCCAAATTGTGTTCGTATTTAAAAACTTGTAGATGATAGACAAGAAGTTAAACAAGATGCTATCTTAAAATGTGTACAAACTTTTCGAAACATCATTGCCTAAATACTGTTTATTTAACATGTCCCAACTTGTGTGGCAGCCTCATTGCCCTGGTCATTCTTTCCCCAAGTTGCCATGTCCTTCTCAGCACTTGCTGTTCCCTCTTCCCGGAATGCCCCTCCCACTTCTCATGACCTGGCTTGGCTACCCCCTCCTCTGTTGTGAACTCCTTGACACATAGCCTAAGTCAGCTGGTTTTGTATTTGCCTCTAGAAGCACTTACCAAATTACATTGTTTTTTCATTTATAAATCTCTCTTCCTCATCAGATTGTGAACTTATTTATACTTTTTGTTTTTCCAGCACTCACTGTAGACCCCATTATTTGGTAGACACTCAGTAAATATTAACCAAATGAATGCTGTCTGTACCAAAAAGGTAACTCTATTATGTATTTAACATTGTTCTGGCTTTTATTTAAAAGATATTATAAGAATTCAGATATTAGGAGAGATTGGAGAGGGTACAAGAAGAGCAAAATAATTGTATTGTTTGACCTGTGGAAAAAAGCTAAAGAGATCTGGGGGAAAAAACTTTAGAGAAAAGAAAGCAGCAAGGCTATTTACAAAAAGAAAAAGAACAGGTAATATAGAAAAAGGTTAGCATTCCCTTCATGAAGAGTAACTAAGCTCTTCATGGTTGGGGTAATTCAGTGTAACCATCTTTTTGATAGCAAGTGTAGAGAGATATTGGAAGAAGTCACTGAAGTTTTAGAGGGAAAGTTGCTACTCCTTTGTCACACTTCACCACAAGCTATGCAGGGAGGGTAGTGTGAATAGCTGATGCCTGGTGGCCTCTTATATTTCTGTGTCACAATTTGGAAAATGTTATAACCATCATCCAACTAATAAATACTTTTTGCAATTTGAGATTCCCCAAACCCATGCTTACCAGGGGCAGTTGTGGAGGTGGGAGAAAAGGGATCTGAGGAAAAAATGGTGGTCCTTGTGGTGGGTAAAAGTTAAATCTCTATAATGAGAAACATGATGTCAGTCATTCCAAACATTTGAAAACTTTTAAAATGATGAACATGTCATTTGAAAATACAACCAGAAGTTTACCTGACCACTGGAACTTCCTCCAGACTGCTCAAGCTTGTAAAACAATAACAGCAACAAGGTAAAGCAACATGTGGCAATACGTTATTCATTACAAAGAGATTTTATTCTAAATGAGAATAGGTAACAAGCCACTATTGAGCATTATACCCATCAGTGATGTAGCTGTCCTTCTGGAATAAAAAGCAGTTGAGTCTAATAGGGAAAAGTTGAATTAATTTTGTCCAGTGATTTAGAACTTGTACTTTTTACCTTTAAACTTATTTCCGAAGAATGTTTTCTCTTTTTTTTTTACATTTTGTAAGATTAATTACATATTGCGTGCCTCTTCTTCAAATCAACAGTGTTCTCAGTTTAATTCTCAGCATTTATCAGTTCAAAGTGGAGAGAGTATGGAAGTGTAAATTTAAAGTTTGTATCCCCAGATACAGATTTTGAAAGCTCCCTCACTTCTTTGAAGGCTCCTTTGTTACAAAATGTTTAGGGGACAGGTGTTCCTGCCTACTAGGTACCCTGTCTAGTCAGACTATAATAAGCAGAGCTTAAACTCACAGATCTCATTCGTATAGATGGGGACACATGTCTGTAATCAACATGAGATGGTTTGGGGTAAGGGTATTGTAAACGAAACTCAATTCAAACTGCCTAATTAAGACTTAGGTCACTGTGGAATACTTGTTCTATATTGCTAAGTTTATTTGAGAGCTTCCTATGTTCCAGTTAGGACTCTTAAGTGCGTTAGATGCATTTTTATCATCCTTGCACAATTCTGAGGTAGTTCTTACAATTCATTTTACAGGCTGGGAAGCCATGGGTTAGTTCCTCACTGAAGGTCATGCAGCTTGCAAATAGCATGTAGAGCTGGGATTTGTGCTGGGAAGACCGTTGGGCTGAAGAAGAGCGGTAAATTCCTGGTTCTACAACTTTCCTGGAGTCCACTTTCCTCTTCTGTGGAATGAAAAGATAAAGGTAATGCTTTCTAGCCCAGAAATACGATGTCACTAGAATGGAAATGGAGTGGAAAACTGAGGAACAGTACTCACAAGGATGGGCAGAGCAGTGGCAGTTATCAAAAGGCCAGCAAGGATAAGAAATTTCATTCTGAAGGAAGAGTCTGGAATTGAAGGGTTTGGAGATCATTTTTAGTTTTTTCTAAGTCTTATTCCCATTATTAATAGACTGTTTAGTTAGAGGTGTTGAATAGTGGTCAGACTAAATTCTGTCTCTAGATCCAGGTTTTGTAAACATACATCAGTGCTTTAAAAACAGTGTTTAGGGACTTCCCTGGTGCTCCAGTGGTTAAGACTCTGTGCTCCCAATGCATGGGGCCCGGGGTTTGATCCCTTGTCAGGGAACTAGATCCCACATGCATGCCGCAACTAAGAGTTCCCATGCCGCAACTAAAGATCCTGCATGCTGCAGCAAAGATCCCGTGTGCCACAACTACAGAAAAATAAAAAAGATCCCACATGCCGCCGTGAAGATCCCACATGCAACAACGAAGATCCTGTGTGCCACGACTAAGACCCAGCGCAGCCAAATAAATAAATAAATAAATAAATAAATATTTTTTAAAAAAACCACCTGTCTTTAGACAAGACATGCATTCTGTGGCTCATAATATTGCATATACTTACTACTCTTCCTTGTAATCTCACAGTTCAACCTGTACTGTTTGGTCCCTGAAGTTATTTGAACTTGTGATCTCTACCCACAAGTCTTCAAACACCAATGTCGTATCATACTTAGGATCGGAGATACAAGACCACTGGCTCAAGTGAGATTTCTTATGTAATATACAAATAAATACACCTTGAGCTTCTACCCACCGTGAGATCTACGAGGTCTTCACATGGTCTGGATGCTGTTACTGACAATTGCAATTTCTCAAGAAGGAAATGATATAGGAAAAATCTTGAAAGGCATAATGGATTGGTAGAGAATAAACACAATATGAATAAATTCAATGAAGCAAATCAATGTGATCTTTACTGGCCAGCTGATTCTGAAAGCAAAGCTTTATATGGCCTTAAATTACATTTAATTCAAATTAACTTACCTTAGGAGTTTCAAACTAAATCACTGTACTCTGGAATTGAATATTGGAAGAAAAATCAATTTCATCATATTCCTATTAAGACTTGTCGCCATCACCTGAAGAAAGTCATATTCCTTGATGTCACTCTTCAACTATTTTATACATATGTATTTGAAATTCAACTCTGATTTATCTTCATGCTATTTCATTTTGCCTGAAATTAGGCAGCTTATCTCCCTTTCCCTTTTTCATGTTTCTTATTTGTATTTTTCTTCCTTCTGGATTCAAACCCTTGGCTTTATTTCTTCCTTTGATAAGTGGACCTATTCATTAAATTATCTAAAACAATACTTTCACCTAGTGCGATAGAATCAGTCCAAATTATACTGTGTCTTTTCAATTACCTTTGCTTCAGATGGTCCTTGGGCAACAAATTCAAAGAGCAGTGTGATCTAGAATCTCTATGCCCATCTCGTATTTAAGCGATATTACTAATGCCTTTGTGCTCATGGGTAATATGAGTCACAGAATTTGAAGCAAAATTGAATAATTGGTTTTCGACTAGGAACACCAACCTCTAAAGTATTTCAGTTACACAGAGATAGGCTTAAAGACCGATTACTGAGAAATAACTTCATCTCCTTGGTTGGGATTAGAGTAATGTCTTTACCGCAAACAACTCACAATTAAAAATTATGACCACTAAGAGTATTAAAGTGCTTTTACAATATATCATCCAGGGCAGCTATACATGTGGAAGCCTTAACTAACAGAAAAATTTAAGGTTCTAAAACTTTCTATTATTAAATAACATTTTTATTTCAAAATGAAATTTATTTTCAAATAAAACATTTTTAGTGAATAGGTAGTGTCCTCAGCATTAAAATCACTTTCCAGTATTCCAAAACACTTAAAGTATTTAAAACACTAAACATAGTAATTTAGGTCTAATTAATGCCTCCAAATTTAATTTCACTATTCCGAACAAATGTACAATTAGAAACGTGGTTTCGAATTAGTTAGGACCTCCCATGACATTTCTTTGCAAGTACACGTAAAAACATTCTGAATTTTGGAATAATTCCTAAAATTATTTCTGTAGTTGGAAGAAATTATAAATAATGCTTAATTAGATTTTAATTAATCAAATTGAACTTAATTATTTAGACATGATCTGGTGTGACGTGGTCTGGTTAAGAACAAGTGACTCACTGAGCTAAGAAAAGACAATACAGTATGAAAGATAAAAATACAATTTTGAAATTAATCAGAGATTATTCTGATAAAAAACAAACTCTTCCCTAAGTGTCCTTCAGATAAAATTCCTAGGGGCATATTCTTTAAGTGACTATCACAGATAAGCCTCTGAACAACAACAAATTTTTGATTAGTTGAAAGAAAATAAAGACAATTGCACTGATATATTCCATTTCAGATAGGAAAATATGTGGGGACTTCCCTGGCAGTCCAGTGGTTTAGGACTCTGCACTTCTGCTGCAGGGGACAAGGGTTCGATCCCTGGTTGGGGAACTAAGATCCCACATGCAGTGTGGCGGTGTGGCCAAAAAATAGTGACCAAAGAAAGACACAAATTTTCTCTTATGACACATTGTCTTGCTATCAAGTTATTCTAGTACTATTCACTTCTGACTACCTTGGACATCAAGACACTTCAGGGCTCTCCACTGTCTGTTATTGTTACATTCCCTTTATTTTGAGGACATGAAATGTGTAGAGATTTTGCTGGACCTCCCTTTCCCCAGACACACATGCACATCTGCACAAAAGCTAAAATTAGTTGCATCAAGCAGTGCACAATCACCCATATTTTAAATTGAATTTGGTGACGAGCACTTGAATTCTTTTTTTTTTTCTGTTTAAACTTAAATTATGACAAAAACCATTCATGAGCAACTACCATTTAACAGCTGAATATTTGTTTCCCATAAGAAACAGCTCCCCAACCACTCATACTTTTTTTTTTTAAGCCGTAGGGTCTAGAAAGCGTGATTATAGTTTGATATGAAGTATGAGCCCTGGGTTGGTCTTTCACATATAATTGTTCAAGTAAATGATTGAAATAAACTTGAGTAAACATTTGGATTTTTATTAGGATATTAAGATACTGAAAATAACACACATCAACAACAAAGAGCCTTATTTCACTTTTTTGAAGTGCACATGGTATTATGGACAAAATGAATGTATTATTTTTTCGAGTTTTATAATCTTTAAGTGTCTCATAAATGGATGCAGAGAGTGATGAGTTAAACTCCTGTTCACAAACAGTATACAATATTTTGCGTATATTGACTTTACTTAATTTTAAAGTTTTATTTCCAAAGTTAGTGTCAAATGCCTGGTGCATATACTGTTATCAAGCAGTTACTCTCATTGTCGTCGCAGACATGCAAGCATTTTGCTAAATATCAATCTACAAGTATCACACTGCATATACTTCAGAAGTGGTCAGAACAAAGGAGGATGCTGGGTAGTTTGAGTTCTTTCAAATCTTAATTCAAAACAGGAGATTTTCATCTATGTCTTCTGTAAAAAAAAAAAACAAAACATACTTTTAGAAAGTAGCCAGAGCAGTAATATAAACAAGGTTAGAACTAGGGGATCAGAGAACCCATCAATAAGGCGGTACGATGGTGGGTCTCAATCCTGGTAGGGCGTCAACATCACCTGTGAAGCTTTAAGAACTATATATCCTTGGGCCTCACTCCTGCCCCCCCGAATCAGCATCCCCATGGGTGGGCCAATGGCATGTATACATTTAGAAAGCTCTGCAGGTAGTTCTGATGTAGGCTTGAGAACCACTGATAGAGGAGGTTGAGGGGAAACCAGGCAAGAAGTGTCAAGTATACTAATCTGTAAGGGTTGCTAAAATATAACCAAAATAAATAGAAGTATAGTTCCAGTTATATCAAATTTCCAATCAAGTAATTGTAAAAGAACTTGTTGCCACACTAATGGAAGAAGACAGCATCCTCTGGGGGATATAAGACCACTCCTTAGCATTGTGGCCCACCCTTACTCAATAATTCTTGAACAGATACCTAAAGCAGATTAATCTGAAGCATACTACCCTGTCTGGGACACCAAGTAGTTTTCCTGCCCAATGTAAGTTTTCCTCTTGCCCCAAGAGAGGGAAAGATTACAGACTTTTGCTGTATTTCTTGTGAGCACTGGCCTAACTTGTAAAGTAGGGATAATAGTCTCCTGACTTATAAATTTACTCATATTTGCACTCATACTTTTTGTCTTCTTTTTTTTTTAATTTAATTTAATTTATTTATTTTTATACGGCAGGCTCTTATTAGTTAATCTACTTTATACATATTAGTGTATATTTGTCAATCCCAATCTCCCAATTCATCCCACCACCACCACCTCCTCCTCCCCCTGGCCCCGCCACCGCTTTCCTCCCTTGGTGTCCATACCTTTCTTCTCTACATCTGTGTCTCTATTTCTGCCCTGCAAACCGGTTCATCTGTACCATTTTTCTAGATTCCATATATATGCGTTAATATACGATATTTGTGTTTCTCTTTCTGACTTACTTCACTCAGTATGACAGTCTCTGGGTCCATCCACGTCTCTACAAACGACCCAATTTCGTTCCTTTTTATGGCTGGGTGACATTCCATTGTATACATGTACCACATCTTTATCCATTCGTCTGTCGATGGGTATTCAGGTTGCTTCCATGTCCTGGCTATTGTAAATAGTGCTGCAATGAACGTTGGGGTCCATGTGTCTGTTTGAATTATGGCTTTCTCTGGATATATGCCCAGTAGTGGGATTGCTGGGTCACATGGTAATTCTGTTTTTAGTTTTTTAAGGGAAGTCCATACTGTTCTCTACAGTGGCTGTATCAATTTATGTTCCCACCAACAGTGCAAGAGGATTCCCTTTTCTCCACATCCTCTCCAGCACTTGTTGTTTGTAGATTTTCTGATGACGCCCATGCTAACCAGTGTGAGGTGATACCTCATTGTAGTTTTGATTTGCATTTCTCTAATAATTAGTGATGTTAAGCAGCTTTTCATGTGCCTCTTGGCCATCTGTATGTCTTCTTTGGAGAAATGTCTATTTAGGTCTTCTGCCCATTTTCTGATTGGGTTGTTTGTTTTTCTGATATTGAGCCGCATGAGCTCAATATCCACTTCTTTCCATTACTCTAGGAGGTGGGTCAAAAAAGATCTTGCTGTGATATATGTCAGAGAGTGTCCTTCCTGTGTTTTCCTCTAAGAGTTTCATAGTGTCCAGTCTTACATTTAGGTCTTTAATCAATTTTGAGTTTATTTTTGTGTATGGTGTTAGGGAGTGTTCTACTTTCATTCTTTTAAATGTGGCTGTCCAGTTTTCCCAGCACCACTTTTTGAAGAGACTGTCTTTTTTCCATTGTATATCCTTGCCTCCTTTGTCATAGGTTAGTTGACCATAGGTGCATGGGTTTATCTCTGGGCTTTCTATCCTGTTCCATTGATCTATATCTCTGTTTTTGGGCTGGTAACATATTGTCTTGATTACTGTAGCTTTGTAGTATAGTCTGAAGTCAGGGAGTCTGATTCCTCCAGCTCCGTTTTTTTCCCCTCAAGATTGCTTTTGTGCCTCCATACAAATTTTAAGATTTTTTGTTCTAGTTCTGTAAAAAATGCCTTTGGTAATTTGATAGGGATTGCATTGAATCTGTAGAATGCTTTGGGTAGAATAGTCATTTTCACAATATCGATTCTTCCAGTCCAAGAACATGCTATATCTCTCCATCTGTTTGTGTCATCTTTGATTTCTTTCATCAGTGTCTTATAGTTTTCAGAGTACAGGTATTTTACCTCCTTAGGTAGGTTTATTCCTAGGTATTTTGTTCTTTTTGTTGCAATGGTGACTGGGATTTTTTCCTTAATTTCTCTTTCTGATCTTTTGTTGGTAGTGTATAGGAATGCAATGAAGAACATTACCAAATTCATTGATCAGCTCTAGTAGTTTTCTGGTGGCATCTTTAGGATTTTCTATGTATAGTATCATGTCATCTGCAAACAGTGACTGTTTTACATCTTCTTTTCCAATTTGGATTTCTTTTATTTCTTTTTCTTTTCTTATTGCCGTGGCTAGGAAATCCAAAACTATGTTGAATAACAGTGGCGAGAGTGAACATCTTGTTCCTGATCTTAGAGGAAATGCTTTCGGTTTTTCACCATTGAGAATGATGTTTGCTGTGGGTTTGTCGTATATGGCTTTTATTATGTTGAGGTAGGTTCCCTCTGTGCCCACTTTCTGGAGAGTTCTTATCATAAATGGGTGTTGAATTTTGTCGACAGTTTTTTCTGCATCTATTGAGATGATCATATGGTTTTTATTCTTCAATTGGTTAATATGGTGTATCACATTGATTGATTTGCATATATTGAAGAATCCTTGCATCCCTGGGATAAATCCTCCTTGATCATGGTGTATGAATCTTTTAATGTGATGTTGGATTCTGTTTGCTAGTATTTTGCTGAGGATTTTTGCATCTATATTCATCAGTGATATTGGTCTATAATTTTCATTTTTTGTAGTATCTTTGTCTGGTTTTGGTATCAGGTCATGGTGGCCTTGTAGAATGAGTTTGGGAGCATTCCTTTCTCCGCAATTTTTTGGAAGAGTTTGAGAAGGATGGGTGTTAGCTCTTCTCTAAATGTTTGATAGAATTCACCTGTGAAGTCATCTGGTCTTGGACTTTTGTTTATTGGAAGATTTTAAATCACAGTTTCAATTTCATTACTTGTGATTGGTCTGTTCATGTTTTCTATTTCTTCCTGGTTCAGTATTGGAAGGTTATACCTTTCTAAGAATTTTTCCATTTCTCCCAGATTATCCATTTTTTTAGCATAGAGTTGCTTGTAGTAGTCTGTTATGATGCTTTGTATTTCTGCAGTGTCCGTTGTAACGTCTCCTTTTTCATTTCTAATTTCATTGATTTGAGTCCTCTTCCCCTTTTTCTTGATAAGTCTGGCTAAAGGTTTATCAATTTTGTTTATCTTCTCAAAGAATCAGCTTTTAGTTTTATTGATCTTTGCTATTGTTTTCTTTGTTTCTATTTCATTTATTTCTGCTCTAATCCTTATGATTTCTTTCCTTCTACTAACTTTGGGTTTTGTTTGTTCTTCTTTCTCTAATTGCTTTAGGTGTAAGGTTAGATTGTTTATTTGAGATTTTTCTTGTTTCTTGAGGTAGGTTTTTATTGCTATAAACTTCCCTCTTAGAACTGCTTTTGCTGCAACCCAAAAGTTTTGGATCATCATGTTTTTGTTGTCATTTGTCTCTAGATATTTTTTGACTTCCTCTTTGATTTCTTCAGTGATCTCTTGGTTATTTAGTAATGTATTGTTTAACCTCCATGTGTTTGTGTTTTTTACGCTTTTTCCCTGTAATTGATTTCTAATCTCATAGTGTTGTGGTTAGAAAAGATGCTTGATATGATTTCAATTTTCTTAAATTTTCTGAGGCTTGATTTGTGACCCAAGATGTGACCTATCCTGGAGGATGTTCCATGTGCACTTGAGAAGAAAGTGTAATCTGCTGTTTTCGGATGGAATCGCCTATAAATATCAATTAAATCTATCTGGTCTATTGTGTCATTTAAAGCTTCTGTTTCCTTATTTATTTTCGTTTTGGATGATCTGTCCACTGGTGAACGTGGGGTGTTAAAGTCCCCTACTACTATTATGTTACCGTCGATTTCCCCTTTTATGGCTGTTAGCATTTGCCTTATGTATTGAGGTGCTCCTGTCTTGAGTGCATAAATATTTACAATTGTTTTATCTTCTTCTTGGATTGACCCCTTGATCATTATGTAGTGTCCTTCTTTGTCTCTTGTAATAGTCTTTATTTTAAAGTTTAATTTTTCTGATATGAGAATTGCTACTCCAGCTTTCTTTTTTTTTTTTTTTTTTTTTTTTTTTTGGTATGCGGGCCTTCCTC
>NC_041220.1:8455759-8456434 GCF_002837175.3 Physeter macrocephalus
GAGCACAGGCTCCGGACGCGCAGGCTCAGCGGCCATGGCCCACAGGCCCAGCCGCTCCGCGGCACGTGGGATCCTCCCAGACCGGGGCGTGAACCCGGCTCCCCTGCATCGGCAGGCAGACGTGCAACCACTGCGCCACCAGGGAAGCCTCCAGCTTTCTTTTGATTTCCATTTGCATGAATACCTTTTTCCAACGCCTCACTTTCCGTCTTTATGTGTCCCTAGGTGTGAAGTGGGTCTCTTGTAGACAGCATATATATGGGTCTTGCTTTTGTATCCATCAGCCAGTCTATGTCTTTTGGTTGGAGCATTTAATCCATTTACATTTAAGCTAATTATCAATATGGTAACCTTGGTTGTAGGTTTTTCCCTTTCATCACTTTAAATATATTGTGCCACTCCCTTCTGGCTTGTAGAGTTTCTGCTAAGAAATCAGTTATTAACCTTATGTGCATTCTCTGGTATGCTGTCATTTTTCCCTTGTTGCTTTTAATAATTTTTCTTTGTCTTCAATTTTTGTCAGTTCAATTGCTATGTGTCTTGGCATGTTTCTCCTTGGATTTATCCTGTATGGGACTCGCTGCACTTCCTGGAATTGGGTGACTATTTCCTTTCCCATGTTAGGGAAGTTTTCAACTATAATCTCTTCAAATATTTTCTCAGGTCCTCTCTCTC
>NC_041220.1:8456918-8471425 GCF_002837175.3 Physeter macrocephalus
AGGTGTTTGTTCTTTAATTCTTCTAGGTCTTTGTTAAACATTTCTTGCATCTTCTCGATCTTTGCCTCCATTTTTTTCCCGAGGTCCTGGATCATCTTTACTATCATTATTCTGAATTCTTTTTCTGGAAGGTTGCCTAGCTCCACTTCATTTAGTTGTTTTTCTGGGGTTTTATCTTGTTCATTCATCTGGTACGCAGTCCTCTGCCTTTTCATTTTGTCTATCTTTCTGTGAATGTGGTATTCATTCCACAGGCAGCAGGATTGTAGTTCTTCTTGCTTCTGCTGTCTGCCCTCTGGTGGATGAGGCTTCCTAAGAGGCTTGTGCAAGCTTCCTGATGGGAGGGACTGGTGGTAGGTAGAGCTAGGTGTTGCTCTGGTGGGCAGAGCTCAGAAAAACTTTAATCTGCTGGTCTGCTGATGGGTGGGGCTGAGTTCCCTCCCTGTTGGTTGTTTGGCCTGAGGCGACCCAACACTGGAGCCTTACCTGGGCTCTTTGGTGGGGCTAATGGCGGACTCTGGGAGGGCTCACGCCAAGGAGTACTTCCCAGAACTTCTGCTGCCAGTGTCCTTGTCCTCACGGTGAGCCACAGACACCCCCCACCTCTACAGGAGACCCTCCAACACCAGCAGGTAGGTCTGGTTCAGTCTCCCCTGGGGTCACTGCTCCTTCCCCTGGGTCCTGATGTGCACACTACTTTGTGTGTGCCCTCCAAGAGTGGAGTCTCTGTTTCCCCCAGTCCTGTCGAAGTCCTGCAATTAAATCCCACTAGCCTTCAAAGTCTGATTCTCTGGGAATTCCTCCTCCTGTTGCTGGACCCCCAGGTTGGGAAGCCTGACGTGGGGCTCAGCACCTTCACTCCAGTGGGTGGATTTCTGTGGTATAAGTGTTCTCCAGTTTGAGTCACCCACCCAGCAGTTATGGGATTTGATTTTATCATGATTGTGCCCCTGCTACTGTCTCATTGCGGCTACTCCTTTGTCTTTGGATGTGGGGTATCTTTTTTGGTGAGTTCCAGTGTCTTCCTGTCGATGATTGTTCAGCAGTTAGTTGTGATTCCAGTGCTCTTGCATGAGGGAGTGAGCGCACATCCTTCTACTCTGCCATCTTGCTGTCTTCTTTCTGTTCAGACGAGAGATGTCCCTCCTGTTGACTTGGAGGCTAATCCTCTGCCTGTGCTCAGGATCTCTTCTGATCTCAGAATTCTCCCCTAGTTTCCTCTTTTTTTCTTATATCCTCAATCTTTCCTTTTTTTTTTTTTACCGGGCCCTTCCCATTAATGTTTAAATATGCTGCATATCCAGCCTTGAGAACAGTGCCTGGTACTATGTAGACCACCAGTAAAGACTTGTTGAAGGAATGAATGCATGAGTAAATGATAAGAGCTCAAGCCTCTTTTATTCTCAGAAATGCTCCCCTCAACTCTATATCCCTCTCTAGCTCATTCCTGCCTTCAAACCTTCACTCTTTAGCCTTTCTTATCTCCTCTTCTTTCTCATGTGTCTGGCTTCCATCTCTACCATTCCACAAAAACTGCTCTTCCAAGGCCATCCAGGGTATCTTTATTTCTACGTCCAATGAATATTCTCAGTCTTTTACCTTACTTGACATCTCAGCAGCATTTAGCACTGTGATCTCTTCCTCCTCTTTGAAACACCTCCTTAGATATGGCACTATCCTCTTTCCTTTCAGGAGACTTTTCATTCCGCTTCATGTACTCCTTCCTCCTGTATCCATCACCTAGATGTTGTTCCTTGGTATTCACCCCAAAACCCTTCTCCATGTAACTCGGCACATTTTCCTAAGAGAATTAATTTCCTTCCCTGGTATCAATTACTTTCTGTATGCTCACAATCCCCACATATGTATTTCAATTCCTAAATTCTGTCTTGAAAAGCAGACCCATATATTCAACTATCTTTTTTTTTTTCATTTTTATTTTCTTGGCAGTGCTGCACAGCGTGTGGGCTCTTAGCTCCCTGACTAGGGATCGAACCCCCGCCCCTTGCATTGGAAGTGCAGAGTCTTAACCACTGGACCACCAGGGAAGTCCCTCAACTATCAACTGTACGTTGTCACCCAACGACTTCAAAATTTAATGTGTCCCAAATGGAATTTATCTTTTCCCCGCAAACCTGCCTCTGTTCTTGTGTTTTGTCTCAGGGGAAGGTACCTCTCCTTACACTGGCTGGCCTGTGCCAGGGACCTAGGCATTGTACTTCTCTTCCTGTCAACCTAACTTCCTGCTTCCTGCCTCCACGTATTTCCTATGAAACATCGTCTTATTATTTCTGCATACTGTACATCTTGAATATGTTTATATTCTCAACTACATCTTGAATATGTTGATATTTTAAAATATATTTGAATGTGTTTACTTTTCTTTTTCCCTACTATAACTGCCCTAATTCAGGTTCTCATCAACTTTTGCCTGGATTCACCACAACAGTTCTCTGGCTTATCCACAATGTAAACAAAAGAATCTTCCTTAAGTACAAATCCAGTGAAATCACTCCCTTGTTAAAAACCCTTTGGGGATCCTCCAGTACTGTGAGGATAATGTCTTTAACTGGCTTAGTAGGACCTGCATGATGTGGCTCGTTTCCCCTGTTCATCTAGCTTGGAAGGTTTTCCTAAAGATTAATGTGGATATATGTTAATCCACAGTATGTCATAGGCACTAAATAAATAAGACTCCTTCACCTCGTCATTGAATCCCATTTTTACACACAAGGAAAATGAGACTTGCTGAGGATAAGTGGCATGCCCCAATTCGCATAGCTAGTTAATAACAGAGCTGGAATATTTGAGCACATCTAGTTCAGAGCAAAGGAGGTTAAAATTCAGGACAACACTGGCTGCAATTTATCTTGTCCTGTGGATTTCTCCATCCTGCGGGAATAAATGTGTATGCTTACAAATAGACATTATTTTTCTTTCCCTAGCTGAATCCCAAAGCAGTAACTTGTTTACATGTCCTGACTGAATATTTAATATCTGCTTTATTGGCTTATTGTGTGATAATTCTTTCCCTTCTTCAAAATGTAATCATGGCCAAACCACAGTGAACAAACAAGAACATTAGAAGCAAGTCACAGAACTTTAAGCCCTTCCTGCTTCTCCCAGACAACCACCCAGCACAGGGCCTGAGTAGGCCCGTATGCTGAAGAGCTGCCAGAAATTTCCAAAGGAACAGTGAAGTGCAACTGGTTTCCTTAAATGGTCTCTCTTTAAATTTGCCTCTGGATCACTCCTTTAAAATCACATGCCATATAAAAGGGCATACATAAATATGTCCTGTCCCAGCTAAGTTTTTTTCTTGATAATGGTGGAGGGGGGTGGGTCGGGGCAGCTGTCCTTGGGTACATTTTATCTTTTCAACATGGGAATTGGAAAAAACATTGTTAGCCCTTTTTAGGGATGTATATGAATTTGTAAGTACTGTGCTTATAGAATAGGTGTTAGAAAGGAAATTGGCATTATTTGCATGAGACTGGGTCTTAATTGCCTGTTAATTTACTATTGATGTTAACAGGGTGTAAACAGTATGTGGTCGCCAGTCTCCACTCTGGCCCCCAATGATCCCCATCTCTTGTGGTCTCCGCCCACACTGTAGCAGGGTTAGACTGTGTGACAAACAGAATATGGCAGAAATACGTCACTTCTGAGATTAGTCCTACGGGGAACTGCGGCTTCTGTCTTGGACTCTCTCTCTCTCTTTCTATCTCTGTCTCTGATCACTTGCTCTGGAGGAAACCAGATACCATGTTATAAGCAGCACTGGGCAAAGGACCACATGGTGAGGAACTGAAGCCTCCTACCAATAGCCATGTAGGTGAGCTTAGAGCAGGTCCTAAAGCAGATCCATACAGGTAAGGGCCTCCCAGATTCCTGATCCTCAGAAACTGTGAGAGAGATTTTAAGCTTCTAATCTTTAGGGTAATTTGTTGTGCAGAAATAGACAACTAATACACAGAACTAGGTGCTTACAAAACTATTCATTCTTTGCTCATTGCAGTTGTACTTATTTCACAGAATAACATTGTAGAGGAAAAGGACCTTTTCTGCTTATCTATTTCTCAATAAATAACTAAACCCTCATATTCCAACTCTTTCTTTCCAATTTCAAGCCATCATACATATGCATAAAGAATATTTTTAGAGTGAAGTTCACACAAGTTACCTCTTTGGGGGGAACTCTGACCTTTGATGAACTTACTTTATTTCTTGGCTGCATAGTCATCCTACATATACGTATGTGGTGAACACACGGGTAAAACCTCTGCTTTAGAGATTTGATGTTCATTGTTGATTTACATTCTGTGAGCAGTTCTGACAGCTCATTTTTTGAACATCTTTCATATCTCGATTATTAAAAACAGGCTTGCTCATAAAAATCAACTGTAACTTAGGAAAAGAAAAGGAAGTACATTAAGACATAACCTAGCAAAACAGATGTCTACATTTAAATTCCTCCGCTGCAGGGGGAATTCCTTTTGGATTAAAGGAATAACACCTGGGCACAACTGGTGAAAATCTTTAGTGTGTTGCTAATAAATTCTAAGATTCTTCTGGCATCTCCCATTTTCAGAATCAAGCTTGCTGTTTTACTCTTCACATATGATTTTTTAAAGTTTGGCCCACTACTCAGGTTAAGGAAGGATATAAAGTCCTTCCTTCCTTCCGTAGAAAGGTAGCCTTCTGAGATTTGGCTCACCTCTCTGGATTCGCATCACTTTCTTAGGCTTAGCCAATTTCTGAGACCTCAGTGCAGTTACCCCTGAAATATTCACCCTTGCTACACTTGGAAACAGAGATCATAAAGGGAGTAAGAAATAACCTTGCAGTCTGCCACCTTGTGGTCTCTAGGTTTCAATTTGAACACACAGCAGGACCTGTCTATGAGGGCTGCAGGGCTTCTTAGGGCTTATCTGGAGAAGAGGACACCCCTCTCCCTGGGCTGATGATGAATTTACCTTCTTTAATTTCAAAGCAGCGACCCCACTCCTCCAGGGTGATGTGCTTATCTTTGTTGGGGTCACACTCTTCAAAGAAGCGCGTTATGCAGTGTTCCAAGGGCACCAGAGATGCCCGCAAAGGAGCGAGCTCAGAGTGGGTCAAGACTCTGCAATGAGATCAATGGCAGCCAGTTAACTGGGTTACTAACTTGTGTATGAACAGCTAACTCTTAGGACCACCAAGGGCATTTTTCTTCCCCAAGGCTGCTGAGGACGGCAAATAAGTAGTGCCTTCATGAAGAGCTACAAATGAAACAAACGATTTGTGGGTACGACAGACAGCTTTGGGGATGTCAATTCATAAGGTTTCCTTCTTCCCTAGGAACTATCCTCCCTCCACCCTAAATTTATAGGGCTGCACCCCAACAATCCTGTTTATACAACCTGGCTCTTACCACCGGCCGTACCGGATCATTCCAGACGTAGGTGCTTAATCCAACTGGGGCCAATCAGATTAGCTTCAGAATTTAGGATCAAGAATGAGAGTAGAAAGAGCCTCTCGGGAGGCTGGACCCTAACGTGTAAACTTGGGAGCTTGTGGAATTGTGGCCATATTCTGTTATTTTTAAAGCAGCTCTTTTCTTTCTTTCTTAACTTTTTTTGATGTGGACCATTTTTAAAGTCTTTAAAGTCTTTATTGAATTTGTTACAATATTGTTGTATATTTTGGTTTTTTGGCCGCGAGGCATGTGGGATCTTAGCTCCCTGACCAGGGATCAAACCCACGCCCCCTGCATTGGAAGGCGAAATCTTAACCACTGGACGGCCAGGGAAGTCCCTCAAAGCAGCTTTGTGTTTAGACTCATAACCGTATTTGCTTGACATTTCTGTGTTCTAAAATGGAACTGGGAAGTTTCCTAAATCTGTTTAGAATTCTTGGGTATAGATAACTAGACATTGTATGAGGGAGATGACCTAGTTCATGGGAAGGTGGAACGTTTTTACCTGTCCCTAGGATGTTGATCCAGTTCACTAAACTGCCAGTGCACAGGATACACATACATGTGGTAGTTTTTCTTAAAGTCTCTTAAGAGAAGGTCAATTGAGTGGTCCCCAGCCAGGAGTCTCTTTTCATCCAGGTAAATTTTCTTGACCTGAGATTAGGAAGGGAGATGATCATTAGAGAATCAGACAAGTGTAATGGAATTATCACTTGCTAAACTTTACTTGAAGAGTAATCCTAACATGACAGAGGAAAACAAACCCAGAATGTTATTTGAGAACAAATTACATGTCTTCTAATCAACACTACAGCTTTCTGCATAGAATAACAGCTAACATTAAAAAAACCCTGGGGTTTTCAGAAGAAATTTAAGTCGTTTTTTGATCTTTTAACCAAGTGATGTTCCTCACATTTCTTAAAACTATAAAAAGGTTTCAATGAAAAGGGCTGAACTGACCGAGACAAAATTGTTCATTTGTTGGTGAAAAGTTCTCTTCTTCCCCACTGGCATACTCCATTCTTTTTTTTTTTTTAAGATTTATTATTAATTAATTAAACTTATTTTTGGCTGCATTGGGTCTTAGTTGAGGCACGTGGGCTCTTCGTCGTGGTACGCAGGCTTCTCTCTAGCTGTGGCGTGGGCTCTGCAGCTGTGGCGTGCCAGTTCCAGGGCGCATGGGCTCTGTAGTTTGCGGCACTCGGGCTCTAGTTGAGGCGTGTGAGCTCAGTAGTTGTGGTGCGCGGGCACTCTAGTTGAGGCGTGTGAGCTCAGTAGTTGTGGCGCGTGGGCTTAGTTGCCCCGCGGCATGTGGGATCTTAGTTCCCTGACCAGGGATCAAACCTGCGTCCCCTGCATTGGAAGATGGATTCTTTACCCCTGGACCACCGGGGAAGTCCTGGCATACTCCATTCTTAATCCTTTATGTATTTCCATCCAGTGCCTGCCGCGGCTCAGGTTAGCCCTGGCGTGATGCTGCTTGGCACCCCCATTGAAATTTCCCTGTTTCGTATCTAATGTTCTCAAGGCTGTCTGTGGCAATGTGTTGTTAAAGAGAGAGGATAGAAATTATTTAGGGGCAATGCATATAAAACCACCAGCTTGTGACGTTACCTATTAGTGCACTGAGTAACTGGAAGCAATCAGAACAGGACGTCTACTTGTTGTCATGAACACATCTACCAGTTTCCCTCCTTGTCGCCATGCATGAAATTCCTTCGTTCCTCATCTACTAAGCCCAGCCGCTCACTGGTGCTCAGAAGCTCACCCCTTCTCATCCACTCAAGAATACCCTGTGGCAGTTGGGCACCCTTCCTTCTTTACTGGATTATTTCCCGAAGCATGCAAACATCCTCTGTCACCTCCCGCTGGTAGATAGGACCCTTGAACTCACATTCCTCTCCACCTGCCCCCCATTTCACTTTTCCCCTTTACAGCAAAGTGTCTTCTAGACTTGCTGCTTTTACGTCATTCATCCTATTCTCTTTTGAACCCTATCCATTCAGGCTTTTCTCTTGCAAAAACAGCTCCTGTCAAGGTCAACTATGACTGTCACGTGCCAAATCAGGGGCCAACTCTCAGTCCTCATCTTAACCTGTAAACAGCATTTGACACAGTTAATGCACACCCTCCTGCATGTTTTATTTTGTTCTTTATAGCATATTTCATCCCACCTGACATGACATATTTGCATAAATGTTTATTTGCATACATTTATACATTTGCATATATGTTCATATTTGCATACACGTGTATATAAGTATACATCGTCTCTTTGCCTAGAATGTAGGCTCATGAAGGCAGAGATTTTTGTTTGGTCCCTTGCTGTATTTCCAGCATGTAAATCAATTCCAGGTACCTGGTATACACTCAATAACTATCTGATGAATGAATTTTCCCTGGGAACTTCTAAGATTAAAATTCTGCACTTTTTAATCTTAATATATTACTGACATTGTTAATAATGGATTTCCCTTATATCATAAATCTATGTCTGGCCTATAAAGGCAAAAAACACGTTTAGATTTAAATAACATGCCTGGGCCTGAACACATAAACGCTGAATTGAGGTTCACTTTGCTCCACAGAGTTTGCTCTAGGGATGAGTTCAAGAGCTCTTGGTCAGACCTCTGCCCTGCGTGTAGGAATCGAGTGGTTTGGCTGCGTCCCAAACTTTGAGGCGTGAACCATGACCACTACTATTCTGTCACTCCATGGGTGTTAACTAGGTGTGGTTGCTGATAGGCAGAAGAAGGGCTGATACACCCCTCCCCCCCCACCCCCCCCATCCCCTGACACTTTTTTCCTCAAGCCCCGTAGACAGACGCTTAGGTAGCTGGCCGTGGATAACTTACTTTATTTCTCTGCTTCTCATTTAGATATCCAGTGTGCTCAGGGTTAGGTTCATAAAGCTGCATGAGGATATTCTTGAGCCAGTCTCTCATCCTTAGAGGAAACTGGGTCACTTCAAAGTCCGTACAAGCAGGAATAGCTGTTCCAGGCAGAAAGTAAATTGATTTTAATTTTGGGGTCTTACTCTGGTCCCAAGGAAAGTCCTCCTAACAGGACGCTTAACAACTTCCGGGGACTGACAGCATCCCCACTGCCCCTCCCTCACAACAGTGGTCCTTAACCCTGGCGCCATAACAGAATTGCCAGGAGTGTTTTAAAAACATACCAGATGCCAGCTTCCATTCAAAGAAATTCTGATTTGATTGATCTGGGGGTGGAGCCTGGGCATCAGGATGTTTTAAAAAGCTCCAGAAGTAACTGTGGTGTGCAGCCAGGGCTGAGAACCACTACTCTAGAATCAGAGAGTTGGAATTCAGAGGTGGAGGTCACACGAGCTACTTATTAGGAGAAAAGAGAAGAAGGCAGAAGTTAGCTTATACTGTGGAAATAATGTTAAATCTCAGTGGCTTAAAGGAACAAACATTTTTTTCAGGTTTACTGAAATATAACTGACATACCACACTGTAAGTTTAAGGTATGCAGCATAATGACTTGACATACATATATTGTGTAATGATTACCACAGTAAGTTTAGTTAAACATTCATAACCTCATATAGTTACTTGAATTTTTTATTTCCTAGTGGCGAGAGCTTTCAGGATCTACTCTCTTAGCAACTTTCAAATATACCATACAGCAGTGTTGACTACTATGTTGTACATGACATCAAACGTTTATTTCTCTGTCCTGCTACGTGTCCCCTGTAAGTTGGCAGGAGAGCTCTGCTCATCTGTCTCTCCGGGGCTCAGGATGGGGGAGACACCGCCATCTCAGCATCATCTGAACACGAGGTGAAGAGGGCATGGAGAGCCATACACCAGCTCTTAAATGCTCTGCCCAGAGCTCCCATGGATGATTTTTGCTCAGATTTCACTGGACAAAGCAACTCACATGGCTGCATCTAACATCAAGGGGGCTGAGAAACTGAATGCTCTCATGTGTCTGGAAAGACAGGAGAGGTTAGTGGGCACTGCTGACGGGGAGAATCACTTAGCGACCAGGAGATCCAAACACACTTGAGAGTATCCTGGGGAGGGAAGACAATTTCAGAAAATTCTGGAAGTCTACGCTTTCACTAAAACTTCTCGGCAAAGGCTGAGCTCTTGGAAGAGGACAACTAGTTTAACAAAATCCCAATGATTCATCTGTTATCAAGCGGATCACATTATCGCAGTGGTTCTGAACCCCGGCTGCACATTAGAATTGTCTCGGTTACTTTAAAAACAAGTGAAAAAACAATGCTAAGGTTCCAACCCAGTCCAGTTAAATCAGAATCTCTTACAGTTAAAGCCTGGGCATTATTCTTCTAATTTTTAAAAAAGTCTTCCCAGTTATTTTAATGTGCAGCCTGGGTTCAGAACTACATGCACCTTTTGTTGTTGTCATCTGCATATATATGAGTACATATATATACATATATAATTCAGATTCACCCAAAGCACTTTCAGCAGTGGTGGCTAGACGCTTACCTTTGCAGCCTCCAAAATAATCCAGCTGAAGTTGGTGCCCCTTTTTGGTCCCCTCCAATCTGCACTTAGTAGCAAAGAGATGGCAGGAGCTGGCATAGGTCTGATTGTCAGTGCCACAGACCTAGGAAAGACAAGTATGAGAAAAACCTCAAGCTTGGGAATGTTCGTTGGGAAAACACTCTGTTCCTTAAACTCTGTCTAATGAACTGCTGTTTCTATTGACTGTTGTTTAAGTATTAGATGATAACCTGGGCATTTACCTTTTTCTTTAACACAAGATTTCAATTGCAAATTACTTTCATTCAAATCACTAACTGTTTGATGTCCCTTAAAGACCATTTTGTAGAATCCTTACTTGGTCAAGGAGTTTTGCAGGAGGACAAGTCACTGGATCTTGGCAAACACAGTGGGGTTTTCCCTGTTGATCAGCCTTGCAGACGTGTCCTCTTTTACACTGGAAGCTCATGCAAGAATCTAACAGAAAAGTTTGGACAGGAAACATGGACAAAGCTAAATTGAGTACGTAAACTCAAATTCATCCAGACAGTTCCATTTTCATGAGTAAGAGAAAATGTGGGAAAACATTAGAAGCCTTTTTAATGGATGCGTTAATTTTCAGGTGGGACCCTCTGGCTCCAGACTATTTTGTATAATAGTCTAGATTTCTTTGCAGTTTGGATTGGGGATTTAAAAAGAACAAACGACTTTTCTTGACCTGCCGGCAATGGTCATAGTCTGACGTCTACAGAGCAGTTCTGTGCAAGTTGGTCAAAAGTTAAATAAGCCACGAGAATTTTATGGTTGAAATTCAAAATTTTGTGATTGGGGTATGTGATTAAGACTTAGGTCTTTGTTAAATATGGGATCTCAATTCTAAGTTATGGATTTGAGTGTAAATAAGGTAGAATCAATTTTTCTTCTTCGAAGCAAAAAGACTTAGAGAAAAAGAATTCTAGCTTTTGCAGTAATATTGTAACTGGATTTCCAGTTCGTAAACACAGTTACCATAGTTGTAGATCAAATGTGCACACGAGAATGTGAACAATTTATGGGAGCATTTCCTTGGGGAGGAGTGGGGAGAGGAAAAATTCTGTGCAGTAGTCACCAATGAAGGCTTGGGGATAGCCCAACACAGCCCATTCCGTCTCTCTCCTCATAGAGTCACAGACTTCTTGCTTAGCCCGTACTCACCGACACTGTACACCCTTGTGTTGCCTTCAGTTGAACTGTCATCTTCATTCGGTGAGCTTTCTGCTTTCTTGGCCTTTATAATAACAAGAGCAGAAGTTGAAGTCTATTTTAGGGAAAGCCTTTACATAATTTATATTTCCACTGTGCGTACCTTCACAGATCTTTTCATACTCCAATCACTTCAGATCTCAGAAGGAGGAGACACCAGCCGCAACCGTGGAAATAGACAGTAACCCACTGAGAACAGGAGCCATTTCTATCTTTGTGAACTGGGTTCAGTGCTATATCTCTGGGGATTACCCAATAAACATTGGAACTAACATCAGAAGTGAAGTTGGAACCTCCCCTTTGGTTTGTGAAAACAGTAGAAATGCGGTATTACCATGTGATTCTATAGTTAAGACATGATTACATTAGTAATCTCTGTGATGCCACTGGGAAATGTTTCTTACCAGGTTTCTAAAATGTAAGAAAACTCCTGCCTTAGAATGGCAGCAGAGTTCTCAGGAATCGAAGTTAGTATTCACCTTGCCCACCCAAAGCTGTGCCAGGTACTCCTGGTGGGTGGCTGCCAGAGTTTTGCATGAAAGCTCCAAATGATTAAACAACCAAATAACAATATGTTTCTTCCCTTCCCTCACCCTGTTGCCGTTTCCCGGTTATCATTTTGGTGTGTGTTGGCTTCAGAAAGCTGTAGCTGAAGTCTTTGTTCTTTGCCTTTATAGCCAAATCGATAAACATTGCTGGATCTCTTAACGCTATTATGTTAGAGGCATTTTGCTAGACATTGGTGGTCAACTTGACGATGACCCGGCACCTGCTCTCAAGGCGCGAGAGCAGCGTTGTCATGCCTCTCATCCCTCTGATCGATCAGAATTCACCACCCTAGTTAGTGCCAGGGACGTTCAGCTGCCAGCATCTGCATCTCTGTGCCTGGAAAGCCACGGCACTCTGTATGGCCTGCCCAAGGACAGACTGGGAGTGCTGGGGAATTAACGCCTCTCCTAGTAATCCTCAGCTTATATAAAAGCCACAGCTCCCTCACTCTCCAGAGGGGATAATTCAGAGGAATGTGTTTTACATGGCTTTAATTACGTACCGTGGATTAGCTTCCTTTCCTTCCCTGTATCACTTCTCCACTCCTCTTTGTTCCCTGAACTTCTCAAACAAACTGCACTAAAATCCAGGATATGCTTCTAGGGGAACCCAAATAAAACAGGCATTTTCAGACTAATGAAATGATGGAGATGTAGAGAAAAATAAATAATTATAATACATTTGAGTAATGTACTAAGAGATAAGCACAAGGGATTGCAAGAGCACAGAGAAAGGTCATGGCTATTTTTTGAAAAGCTAACCACTTTATCGGACAAGCAGCATTGTAAATAATCTCACCCCTCGGTTTTCTACAGGTTCACTGGCATCTACATTCTCATTCTCACGTGCTTTTTCTCTTTGCTCCTCATACGTAACGTGATAGTGATTGGACTGAGCTCTTTCATTCTCCAGGAGAGCCTCGCTTGGGCTGAAGTGCTCCTCGCTGGCACTGTGCCCGGGGCCACCATCGCCGTCATCATCAGTGCCATGATTTCTGGGCGTGATGGTACCACCATCCGTAGGCTCCACCAGCAAAGGCTCAGAAAGAGCCTTTTTGTCCATCTCCTCATGGTTGCTGATAACTTCAAGGCCAGGCTTTCCTTCCTGGCTCTGCCATTCTTCATCTTGATTGGGCTTACTGATTTTTGATGCAGTTTCCTCTTCCATTTCTGCATTGGAGTTCTCCTCTTCTTGTTCTTGGCCACCCTGTTCAAATTCATCTTTCTGCATCTTGCTTGCTTGAGTCGGTTGATAGGACTCTTCCAAAATATCATCAGACTGTGTACTGTCTCCTTCCTGCGTGCCGTTAGAACGCTCCTTGGGAACTTCTCTCTCCCTTTCTTGGTTATCACTGTGGGCACCAATTTTACCTGGCTCTTTTTCCCCTTCCTCTTCTCCATTGGGGATATTTGGATCCTGCTCTTGGTTTCCTTGAGCACTGAGGTCTTGGCTATGTTTGCTGCTCCTGTTCAACTGAGAATATGAGTCATTTATAGGTTGTCCTTGGTTTTCCTCTGTCTCTGTGATGCTTTCTTGTTGATTAGAAGCTACAATGGAACTAACATCATGACCAAGGAATCTCTCGGGGAGGTTTTCCTTTGGAGGCTCACTCATATCTTCTTTTAGGTCCAATGTACCTTCAGTTGGTGTATGCTCCAAATTCTCAATTAAGTCACTTTCACTTTTCTCTTGATCCTGTGATCCCAGGTTTTGGCTGTAACTCTGGTCCTGATCTGCTGACTGGTCATGGTTTTCCTCCTCTGACTTTAGTACTGAAGATTTTTCAGGCTAAAAAGAAAAAAGTTTACCCTTGAAACAAATGATAATGTCATATCTACATCATATTTACAATTCATGAGCCAACATTAATATTTCTTAATTCTTTTTCTTCACATAATGTCTTATAAACTTATTTTTGATGTTCTTCACATTCGATAGCTACAAGTTTAACCTGAACTTGAATTTTGTGAAATAAAGCAATTATGTAGCACTTCAGCCCAAGAAGTAAAACTCATTAATCCTCACAATTCTGTTAGAGATTGGAGGCAGTTGATGTGATCATCAACTTAAAAAAATTAAACTTAGAGTGAATAAGGTAGTCTCTTTGACCACGCTTTAGAATTGAGACCTTGGGAGACAAAAGTCTGTACTAGTAGAACCATGTTACTTTTACCTTATGAGTGGGATGGTCTTCTATGGACACGTCAGTTTCCTTTTCATTTTCTGCATCTTCAGCCCTTACAATGGGGATTGCAGTGTGCTCAGATGTTACCAACATTTCAGCCTGTTGGAAGGAACTCAAGGAATCAGCAGTTGGGTTGGAATGATCAGATAGGAACCTTGCTTGTGTCTGAAAAAATTAAAAACCGGTTTGTTATTCATGCCTAAATGTTAATGTTTAAAATTTCTAGCTACTTTTTTCTTGCCATCATTGTTAGTAGTAATATATTTCGTTTATCACATCAGTTAAAAGATATTCTCTAGAATTTTTAAAGATACAAGCAAATAGTCAGAATATAATCTTAAGGGAAAACAAAATCCCAATCATGATTAAGAAAAAGTTATATATGCAGAGAATGGGGGAAGATGGGGCCAAAATGATTTCACTAATAGCAACCTTTGATTTTTGAAATTATTTTCTGTGTTTTTCAAACTTTTTTTTTTTTTTTTTTGACGGTACGCGCGCCTCTCACGGTTGTGGCCTCTCCCGTTGCGGAGCACAGGCTTTGGACGCGCAGGCTCAGCGGCCATGGCTCACGGGCGCGGGCGGGCCGCGGCAC
>NC_041220.1:8471461-8476737 GCF_002837175.3 Physeter macrocephalus
TCCTCCCGGACCGGGGCACGAACCCGTGTCCCCTGCATCGGTAGGCGGACTCTCAACCACTGCGCCACCAGGGAAGCCCGATACTTAGTTTTTTAACACGGGAGTCTGTATGAAAAAAAATTTTCCTAAGAGGGAAACATCTGGAACATGTCTATAGGCAGGCGTGTCATTCAAACATTTGGTTCAAAGACCCTTTTGATGTTTGTTTACATAGCTGCAAGGGCAAACCGCATTTTCAGGAGAAAACAATGGTTCTGTGGGAACTTCTCTCTGTGCTGAACATATTAATTATTCCACTTCTCTTCAGAGGAAAATTTATAATTACAGCTGGAGTAGCTCCTCACTACTTAAGCATGACTCTTAGCAGTGCTCATAAATTCTTTTTTCTAAGAACTACTTGATCTGGGTGGCATGGTGTTTATCCTTGCTGACACATCTGTCAACCAGAAGCTATCCATAAAGCAAGGACAGGGACTTCCCTGGTGGTCCAGTGGTAAAGAATTTGCCTTCCAATGCAGAGGACACGTGTTCGATCCCTGCTCAGGGAATTAAGATCCCACATGCCGCGGGGCAACAAAGCCCGCGCGCAGCAACTACTGAGCTCACACGCCTCAACTAGAGCCCGTGTGCTGCAAACTACAGAGCCCATGCGCTCTGGAACCGGCATGCCACAACTGTAGAGCCCACGCCAGAACTAGAGAGAGGACTGCGTACCACAACGAAGAGCCCACGTGCCGCAACTAAGACCTGATGCAGCCAAAAAGAAATTAAATAAATAATAAATAAATCTCTAAACAACAACAACAACAACAAAAGCAAGGACAGAATCTTAGACGTAGTAGAGAGGGAAGGAGAGAAGGGACAAGAGATAAATTGCTTTGTCTATTTCAAGGAGGCTGATTCATCCATTTGGTGAAAAGGAAAAAATGGCACAAATCCTTTAGTCTGATTAAGGATGATATGGATCCTTTGGGAGATATCCAAATGATCATCCAAGCTACGGTCCCATTAAATAAACAAAGACAACTTTCAGGTATTTTGAGGCTGCTGACATGGTCTCAGATGGTCTGATTTGTGTGTGGCTGATTTATTGCAGTGTGAATGGTGGGGCTAGTATATCTATCTGGCTGTGAAGAAAAGAAAGTTCTAGTCCTGTCTGCTTTCAGCATGTTTCCTTGGACGTACCCCCAAGTGTGAGTTAGGAGCTGATTTATGGTTACCATATCATTTCCTGTCCCTAACCTATTGGGTCCTGCTTTCATTATAGACTCAGAATTTCTCAGCCAGTATGTATTGATCTTGAAGAAAATGCTGCTGGCAAGTGTGGGTATTTGCTCCAAGATTTCTCATACTAATTTCTTAGATTTCTCATATTAGCCTGGTGAGCTTCCATAGGAGAATTTATTTCTTCCTGTTCTCTTTGGTATTTGGGCATATTCCCTGGCTAATAGACTGTTGGTCAACACTTTCAGCTGCGTACTTGTATCTCGTAGAACCTGTTAACTCAAAGAAATATTTTTTTGTCGACCTTTTTTTTGTTGTGTCTCACGGCTTGTGGCATTTTAGTTCCCCAACCAGGGATCAAACCCAGGCCCCCTGCAGTGGAAGCATGGATTCCTAACCACTGGACCACCAGGGAATTCCCAAGAAATATATATTTTTTAAAGTACCTTATTTCATTTTTACTAGTCATTCATTCCTTGCTTGGGAAAAAAATAATTTGATTAAAATAAAAACGAACTTATCTACAAAAGAGAAATAGAGTTACAGATGTAGAAAACAAACTTATGGTTACCAGGGGGATAAGGTGGGGAAGGGATAAATTGGGAGATTGGGTCTGACATATACACACTACTATATATAAAATAGATAACTAATAAGGACCTGCTGTACAGCACAGGGAACTCTACTCAGTACTCCGTAATGGCCTATATGGGAAAAGAATCTGAAAAAGAGTGGACATGTGTATATGTATAACTGATTCACTTTGCTGTACACCTGAAACTAGCACAACATTGTAAGTCAACTATACTCCAATAAACATAAAAAATTAAAAAAGAGAACTTCATATATATATATATATATATATTTATTTATTTATTTTGGGAGGGTAGTCCCTGGTTTGTTTATTTCTTAAAAATTTAGGGCTATATAAAATCAAAAGCACCTCACAAGTGATATGATTAACATGCTACTAAGTAAATAGCACAAGCTGAAGAACATTTTCTTTTAAATGGAGGATTTCTAAATTGAATGTCAGGAAGGAGAGATGTAACAATAGAAGAGAGGATATTTACCGGGATTGCAACTGCAGTTCCCAAAATGAATAGGAAACAAATCACAGACTTCATTTTTCTAGACCTGTAAACCAAGAAGATAATTAGCAGTAGTGGGTAAAAGTTTCCTTGTAAAAGATTAAAAGATACTCTGCTTAGCAAATATTGAGCTTGATACTGTCCTTTGTATTTAAAGGCAATTGTTGTCTTTGTGGACTAACAGGTCTGAAAAGACCGATTAATGACAGTTTTTACCAAATCATGTCCCTCTGAGAATGACTCCTTGATTTTTTGGCCCAGCTGTGTTTGGCAGAACCTGTCTTTGTTTTGTTTCGTTTTAATTAATTTATTTATTTTCTTTTATTTTTGGCTGCATTGGGTCTTTGTTGCTGCGCGCGGTCTTTCTCTAGTTGCAGCAAGCGGGGGCTACTCTTCATTGCGGTGCATGGGCTTCTCATTGCGGTGTCTTCTCTTGTTGCGGAGCACAGGCTCTAGAGCGCAGGCTTCAGTAGTTGTGGCACGCGGGCTCAGTAGTTGTGGCGCACGGGCTTAGCTTCTCCGCGGCACGTGGGATCTTCCTGGACCAGGGATCGAACCCGTGTCCCCTGAGTTGGCAGGCAGATTTTTAACCACTGCGCCACCAGGGAAGCCCACCTAGATTTGTTCATGACTATGCTTTCTTGGATAAAGGCTTTATGCTGATCTTGGTTCTGAAGATATGTGAGTGTTCACAGTGAATGTAAAAGTCACAAAGTGAAGTAATATAGTGGGTCAGGTTTGGATTAAACAAACTGCTTCTTTGGCGTTGGAGAAACTCATACATTCAATAGAGATTTTTAGAAATGAGACATCGCACTGCCCTACGGGGGCCATCCACGTTCACTAATTTAGAGGTCGCACATTGGGAATCTGTGAGCTGGTGGTGGCTTGCAGATGGGTTGGGTTTGGCAGGCACTGTGTGTTTTAAACTAGCATTCTAAAATCTGGAGCTTTCATGTGAAAATTCAGATTTGTAGTTTCTCTTGAACCATTGGGCCTCTTAGCACCAATATGTCTTTATGGCAACCGCTGGCTGGATCTGAGTTGAGACTATCATCTATAAGTGATGCTGGCAGTTGTACCTGGTCTGTCTCATTTTTGTTATTTGCCATGCATTTGAGTTTAATTAGTTCCAAATGAACTTATTTAGTTTAGAGATGAACCAAGTGAGGCTCAGAGAGGCTAAGTAAATTGGCCTCCACGTGAACTCTTAAAATAGTGGGCTGTCTACATTTTCTTGCAGAGTATCCCTAAGCCTGATAGTCTGAACTCTGACTGGGATTAGGGGTACACTTTTTATTCTTTAATAGAGATTCTCTGGATCTCCCAGAACTAGAATATGACTTTTAAAATGATTTTTTAGAGTCATAGCTTTATATATAAATACATCCATAGAGCTTTAAATATTACTTTGATGTTTATAAAGAAAGTGAGCAATTTCTTCTGCTAGTTACTCAATATTTTTAAATAACTGCTTAGGTGGGTATTTAAAAATATCTTAATATCTAACAGTATTCAATTAATTTAATGCTGTAACAGCTATCACTTCACACACACACAACACAGTACTCTTTTTCTCCTCCTTCCCCTCCCCTTTTTCCTAAAATAATTGTGTCACAATTCTTATTTACATCACTATTTAACATTATGACAAGGGAAATATTCTTCACAGCTGAGCCAAGTAGCAGTTTCTTGTGTTGAATAATACTTACATTTCTTTTCTTGAACAATATTTTGTTTTTGTCTGGACCTAGAAATTGCCTCCCTTTTCAAAGTACTTTCCCATGTACCCGTCACTTATTCTTCCCAAATTTTCCAAGGTGGGTGAGGCTATTAAGATAAATCATTATCTAGAATTTAACATTCCTTCACTCTTTTCACCAGTATTTATTAGGTTTATGGAACTCTAGTCATTTATATTTTAGATCAGCGTATTATTACCAGTCTACTGTTTTGGAAAACTGTTTAGTATGGTTTCAGGCAGGGTCTCTTTGTCTTGGCACTATTAACGTCTTGGGCTGGATAATTTTCAGCCGTGAGGGCCGTCCCGTGCACCGTAGGATGTTTAGCAGCCTCCCTAACTTCTACCCATTGCATGTCAGTAGTAAGTCCCTCAATCCCCGCCAGTTATGACAACCAAAAATGTCTTTAGACACTGCCAAGTGACCCTGGGGGGCAGATTCACCTGATTTAGAACTACTGTCTTAGTAGAAGGAACATGGTGCTTTGGGATTAGAAACACGTGCATTTGAACTTGAACCCACACTTGCCATCCATGTAATCTTTGGAAACTTACTTAACCCTCTGAACCCCAGATTCCCCATCTGAAAATGGGGATAACACCTGTGATGGTTAATTTTATGGGACAACTTGACTGGCCTGTGGGACGCTCAGATAGCTGGTTAAACATTATTTCCAGATGTGTCTGTGAAGGTGTTTCCAGAAGAGATTAGCATTTGAATCAGTAGACTGCAGAAAGCTGATTGCCCTTCCAGTGTGGGTGGGCTTCATGAGATTTGTCGAGGGCCAACAAAAAGTTGGAATAAGGGAGAATTTGCTCTCTCAGCCTCACTGTTTGAGCGGGAACGTTGCTCTTCTCCTGCCCTTGGTCTGGAACATATACCATCAGTGTTCCTGGTGCTCAGGCCTTCAGACTAGAACTGCAGAGTTACAGGAGATCACCATGTTTACTGGGTCTCCAGCTTGCAGAAGCCAAATCATGGAACTTCACCAGTGTATATAGTTGAATGAGCCAATTTCTTATAATCAATCTCTCTCTCTCTATAAACATAAACATAAACACATATCTATTCCCTGCCACCCTGGAGAACCCTAATACAACACCTAATTCAGTTTTGTGAAGAGTAGAAGAAATAGTATTTGTTTTTTTTTTTTTTTTTTTTTTTTTTTCCGGTACGCGGGCCTCTCACTGCTGTGGCCTCTCCCGTTGCGGGGCACAGG
>NC_041220.1:8476925-8481578 GCF_002837175.3 Physeter macrocephalus
ACGAACCCGTGTCCCCTGCATCGGCAGGCGGACTCTCAACCACTGCGCCACCAGGGAAGCCCCAAGAAATAGTATTTGTAAAAATGCCTGATACCTAGGAGATGCTCAATACATCTTTCTTCTTTCTTTTTTCATTTTCCATAAAAGTCAAATTGCGATTCTTAGATTAAACAACTTAAAGCCGCAGAAAATAATAGAATTTAATTTTTGCCGTGAGGTCAGAATAATTTTCCAGTGGACGTTTAGAGTCTCTTTTGCCCACACATTTACCAAAGCTCCCTTTAACTTGAGGAGTCTTTCCTACATTCATCACAAATAACAGTGGAATTAGGCTAAGGCACCGTGACCACATTTCTTATAAATGGTAGCAACATAAAGAGGAAGCAAAGATCAGCAAAAGCATTGCAGGTTTTAAAACTAATTTCCTTCTGATTTTAGTTTTTATAGCACTATGTATAGCTAATTAAATTTGAGAAAATATTTCCCTTTGATTTGATCATAGGATCTCACAAATTCCCTTCACTTTCTTAAATCCAATGCAGCTGAATGACTCCAAAAGAAACATGTGCCCAGTTGGCCAGAGCTTGCATCACTCATCTACTCTTTTATTCATTTATTGAGCACTTACTAGACACTGCCTAAGCACAAGGCCACATGGTTCCTGTCTGAAGAGTTACAAACGAGGAAGTCAAGTAAATCAGTGGTTTAGTATCATGTGATGAGAGTGTACATAATGCTGTGGAAATACAGATAAGAAGCATTTACAGTTAGGTAGTTAATATTGCTAACATTTACTGAGTCCTAAGGGCTTAAGTTATAGGCAGTGTTCTGAGGGTTTTGCACATAGTAACTCTTTGAATATTCCCAACAGTTCTACAAGGTAGCACTTTATTTTCATCACTTTATTAGTAAGGGAACTGAGGTTAAGTCACGTATTCAAGGTTACTCAGTTAAGTGGTAGAACCGACATTAGAGACCTAGCTGTTTGGTTTTATGTCCATGTTCTTAATCAGTACTCTTTACTGCCCCTGTATAGAAAAGACTTTCAGAGGAGGGAGTTCTTGACCTGAGATTTGAAAAACCACTCAGTACTAGTTAGCTGTGTGAAAGATGGAAGGGCAATCTAGAGGGTGGAAGCAGCATGGGGGAAGGTCCAGAGTCATAAGACAGCATATGTTTGAGTTGCTAAGGTGTTAGTGAGTGAAGCAGAGGGGGATAAGGCTCAAAATAAGGCAAGTCTCTGTGCATTAAACTAGGAATTTTAAGTTCCAGTTGAAAAGTTATGGGGCTTCAATGACTGTAAGTGGGGGAATGATATAATCAGATTTGAGTGTTAGAAAGCGTCCTTGGGACAGCGATGTGGGGGACAGATGAGTAGAAAGAATTACTAGGAGGAAATTGCAATATCAAGATGACAGGTGGTCAGAGCCTTAAATTTTGCCTCTGGTCTTGAGAATGGGAAAGAGAGGGATAGATCCAGCTTGTACTGGCTCATGAGAGCCAGTTGTTAAATTTCCGGGAATTTTGTGAGCTGGCTATTAAACAAAGCCATCATTGAAAATTAAAGTATATACACTTACAATTTAGTTATATTAAAAACAAAAGAAATAAATACTCAAAACTCATCATTTTATACTTATTTTACTACTTTTACTGCTACTCCTCTCTTGAGGTTATTTATGCCTGTTGTATCTGTAGGTGGAAATACTATATAATGTGCGGTAATGCACTTCTCTTCCCAATTCTATTCAGTGATGTCACATTAGTAGCTTGAAATCAACCATGGTGGGAGGATTACACCATGGAAATCATCAAATGCTACTAATCCCCCATCCCCTGCAAAAGCTGGGAGATAAACATTTGCCAGTATACCACCGGATAGTTATGAGAAATATTTAAAGCTGGAACAGATAAGACTTCATGTCAAATTGTATACTGTGGGAAGAAGTGAAGGAAGAGTCTTGGGCTATCACATTTCTAATTTGGGCAACTGGGTAAACGGTGGTGGTAATACAAAGATAAGGGATTATAAGAGTTTTAGAAGAAAGATGATGATTCGTTTTGGACTTGTTGGATTTGAGTAGAGATATACTTAAATGAATGGGTCTGGAGGTAAGAATAGAGTTTGGGGCTAAAGGTCTAGTTTGAGTGTTTTTTGCATGAAAAGCTATACAGTGAGTAGAACAGAGGGCAGGAGCCAGAACCCTGGTGAATGAAGACCATTAGGTGCCATTAGAGGATGGGAAGACCTAAACATACAAAGGATGCGAGAAAGGAGAGTCGCATAAGAAAAAGAAAACATTAAATGTTACAGAGAGGTCAAAGTAAACAAGCCTAGGGGTTCTCCACTGCATTTGGAAATGCAGGTTATTGGAGAGTTGAGGGAGTGTAGTTTTGGTGCAACAGTGTTGGTAGAGGCCAGTCTCCAGTGACTGGGGAGTAGACAGACAGTACTGGAGTGAAGACAGTGAGTGTAGACCACTCTTAAGATGGTTATAGCTATGAAAAGAAAGAGAGTAAGATGGAGATGGTCGCTAAAGGGGAAATGCAGTCACAGGAAACTTTTACTTGTATTCCGATGTGGTCGTCCAAGTCTTTTCTATGCTGAGGGGGAAACATAAGTAATGAATGAGAAGATAGACGGGAAGAGAGGAGATATGGTAAACATGACGGCCTCCAGGGAACTGCACCTCCTGGGTTTCATACCCTGTGACTTTGCCCTTGGCCTTGTGACTAGTTCTGGCCAAAGGGACATTAGCAAGTAGGATGCCAGCAGAGGCCTGGGAAGCACTTGCAAAGTGGGATTTGTCCTCCTGTGGAAGCCATCTGCCATGCTATAAAAATGCTTGGACTAGAGGCTAGTCCAGACCACTGAATGATAAGCAGCCACATGAAGAGAACCCTGGAGGATGAGAAACCACAAGGGATGGTTCAGCCCCAGTTAAGCTCCCAGCTGGTTGGAGCCTCATGAGTGACTCCAGACAAAGTCAACAGAAGAATGACCCAGTTGAGCTCACTACAGATTGCAGAATCATGTGCAAATAGGGGGACTGGTTTTAAGCCATTTAATTTGGGGCTGGATTGTTATGCAGTAATAGATAACTGAAATGGGGGAAAACAGAGAAGTTGCCTGAGTCATCGGGGAGGCAATATTGCACAGTGATTAAAGACACAGGCTCTGAAATGGGACTTCCTGGGCTCTAATACTTAATTTGCGTAATCTTGGGTAAATTATTCAGCTTTTAGGAGCCTCAGTTCTTTATCTGTAAAATGATGATGGAGATGAAGTGAGGCAATAGACTCTCAGTAAGCCCTTGATAAATATTTGCCGGTCTCATATAAGCACAGGTGGAAGGTTTAACTTTGAAGAGAAGGAGACTCTTTGTTCTTCCAGACAAAAGGGAGGAAGGCTTAACTGTAAGGATACATTGAGGTGAGGCCCCTAGAAATATCAGTCATTATGTTGGACTTGGTTACACCTTCCTCACATTTATATAGCATTTCACAGTGTATAAAAGATTTTCTTGTATACTGGTTCATTTTATCCAGTAAGAAAAGGAGGGTAGATAATATTTAACTAAAAGAAACAGAAGCTTGAAGAATATAAATGATTTGGCTAAATGTGCAAAAGACTTAAGAGGTGAGAAAGGACTAGAATGCTGCACTGTGGTCTCAAAGTCCAGGGTTCTCACATGGTCTCGCAGAACAGGCTGCAAACTAGCAATCAGAAGTCTGGCTTTGGGCTCTGGTACTGCCAAGTCCTAAAGGCTACTTCAAGAAAATTACTTGTTCTCTCCAAACTTCATCTATAGAATGGGAATAACAATTTCAATGTCAAAGGGAGCCGCTGAAGTGGGGAAGCTCTTTGCAAACTCTGAAATAACATACACGTGTAAGTGATTATTATTTCCATTGCTCTGCCTGGTGGCTGTCATCAGTATTATCATTATAGCCATTTATGTCTTATATTTAGTGTGGTATAAGGGAAATGAATCTTTAGTGTTCCTTACTTTTTCTCCTCCCTCTTTTCATGTCTTCTTCCCCTTGGTGATATCAAGCTACCCAGGAGTCCTAGTTACAAAATACTTTCACATTTAGTTCACTCAGTGAAACAAACTCACATGTCCTATATTCCACATATTTAAATTCTAGTTTTCTACATGCATTGAATCCATAGGTAGAAGATAAGAAAATTTCTAAGTTAATGTCTTTCTAGTCCTGGTAAGAGGTATCTTCACATTGGCCTTAACCCAAAGGAGCTATAGAATGCTGAGATTCTTGGCATAGCTGTGGAGAAGACATATTAAGGCAGGATAAGTATAGGGTTTGTCACATGAGCTTAGGTGGCCAGTTGTGCAGGACTTTGGGGAGTCAACACCAACTTTTGCTGCTTGGTCCCTGATTATTTACTGTGTCCCAGGTTGGAACTATTTTTTAGGGGTCTCATGTTTATTTCCATAATGAAATCAAAAACAGAATTTAAAGACAGAATATGGTTATGTCATTTAGAATGATCCAAGTGTGCGGGGGGACCTTCAAGATGCTGGAGGAGTAAGACGTGGAGATCACCTTCCTCCTAACAAATACATCAGAAATACATCTACATGTGGAACAACTCCTACAGAACACCTACTGAACGCTGGCAGAAGACCT
>NC_041220.1:8481610-8486750 GCF_002837175.3 Physeter macrocephalus
TGGGTAGGGCAAAAGAAAAAAGAAAAAACAGAGACAAAAGAATAGGGACGGGACCTGCACCTCTGGGAGGGAGCCGTGAAGGAGGAAAGGTTTCCACACACTAGGAGCCCCTTCGCGGGCGGAGACTGCGGGTGGCGGAGGAGGGGAGCTTCGGAGCCACGGAGGAGAGCGCAGCCACAGGGGTGCGGAGGGCAAAGTGGAGAGATTCCCGCACAGAGGATCGGTGCCGCCCGGCACTCAGCAGGCCGAGAGCCTTGTCTGCTCACCTGCCGGGGCGAGCGGGGGCTGGGAGCTGAGGCTCGGGCTTCGGTCGGATCGCAGGGAGAGGACTGGGATCGGCTCGGCGGCGGGAACACAGCCTGAAGGGGCTAGTGCGCCACAGCTGGCCGGGAGGGAGTCCAGGAAAGAGTCTGGAGCTGCCGAAGAGGCAAGAGACCATTGTTTCGGGGTGCACGAGGAGAGGGGATTCCTTCCCTGTGTGCCCACAGAGGCAGAGCACAGCCTAAACAAGCTCCAGAGATGGGCACGAGCCACGGCTATCAGCTCAGACACCAGAGACGGGCATGAAACGCTGAGGCTGCTGCTGCCGCCACCAAGAAGCCTGTGTGCGAGCCCAGGTCACTCTCCACACCTCCCCTCCCGGGAGCCTGTGCAGCCCGCCACCGCCAGGGTCCCGGGATCCAGGGACAGCTTCGCCGGGAGAACGCACGGCGCGCCTCAGGCTGGTGCAACGTCATACTGGCCTCTGCCGCCGCAGGCTCGCCCTGCACCTGTGCCCCTCCCTCCCTCCAGCCTGAGTGAGCCAGAGCCCCCCCCTGTATCTGTGGAATACCTGAATAGACAACGAATCATCCCAAAATTGAGGCAGTGGAATTTGGGAACAACTGTAGACTTGGCATTTGCTGTCTGTGACTGACTTGTTTCTGATTTTTATGTTTATCTTAGTATAGATTTTAGCGCTTGTTATCATTGACAGATTTGTTTTTTGGTTTGGTTGCGCTCTTCTTTTTTTTATTACTTTCTAATTTTTTTTGTTTTAATAATTTTATTTTTTCTTTTTAGTTATTATTTTTCTTTCTTTTTTTTCTCCCTTTTCTCTGAGCCATGTGGCTGACACGGTCTTGGTGCTCCGGCCTGGTGTCAGGCCTCAGCCTCTGAGGTGGGAGAGCCAAGTTCAGAACACCGGACGACCAGAGACCTCCAGGTCTCAAGTAATATCAATCAGCAAGAGCTCTCCCAGAGATCTCTGTCTCAACACTAAGACCCAGCTCCACCCAACAGCCAGCAATCTCCAGTGCTGAACGTCCCATGCCAAACAACTAGCAAGACAGGAACACAACCACACTCATTAGCAGAGAGGCTGCCTAAAATCATAATAAGGTCACAGACATCCCAAAACACACAACCAGACATGGACCTGCCCACAAGAAAGACAAGATACAGCCTCATCGATCAGAACACAGGGACTACAAGCCACTGAACAAACCTTACTCACTGGGGGAAGACACCAAAAACAACGGGAACTACGAATCTGCAGCCTGTGAAAAGGAGACCCCAAACACAGTAAGTTAAGCAAAATGAGAAGACAGAAATATGCAGGAGATGAAGGAGCAAGGTAAAAACCCACCAGACCAAACTAATGAAGAGGAAATAGGCAGTCTACCTGAAAAAGCATTCAGAGTAATGATAGCAAAGATAATCCAAAATCTTGGAAATAGAATGGAGAAAATGGAAGGAAACTTTAACAAGGACCTAGAAGAACTAAAGAGCAAACAAACAATGATGAATAACACAATAAATGAAATTTAAAATTCTCTAGAAGGAATCAATAGCAGAGTAACTGAGGCAGAAGAACGGATACGTGACCTGGAAGATAAAATAGTGGAAATAACTACCACAGAGCAGAATAAAGAAAAAAGAATAAAAAGAATTGAGAAGAGATTATAGTTGAAAACTTCCCTAATATAGGAAAGGAAATAGTCAATCAAGTCCAGGAAGCACAGAGAGTCCCATACAGGATAAACCCAAGGATAAACACGCCAAGACACATAATAATCAAACTGTCAAAAATTAAATACAAAGAAAACATATTAAAAGCAGCAAGGGAAAAACAACAAATAACACACAAAGGAATCCCCATAAGGTTAACATCTGATCTTTCAGCAGAAATGCTACAGGCCAGAAGGGAGTTGCAGGACATATTTAAAGTGATGAAGGAAAAAAACCTACAACCAAGATTACTCTACCCGGCAAGGATCTCATTCAGATTTGATGGAGAAATTAAAACCTTTACAGACAAGCAAAAGCTGAGAGAGTTCAGCACCACCAAACCAGCTTTACAACAAATGCTAAAGGAACTTCTCTAGGCAAGAAACACAAGAGAAGGAAAAGACCTACAAGAACAACCCGAAACAATTCAGTAAATGGTAATAGGACCATACATATCGATAATTACCTTAAATGTAAATGGATTAAATGCTCCCACCAAAAGACACAGACTGGCTGAATGGATACAAAAACAAGACCCATATATATGCTGTCTACAAGAGACCCACTTCAGACCTAGGGACACATACAGACTGAAAGTGAGGGGATGGAAAAAGATATTCCATGCAAATGGAAATCAGAAGAAAGCTGGAGTAGCAATTCTCATATCAGACAAAATAGACTTTAAAATAAAGACTATTACAACAAAGAAGAACACTACATAATGATCAAAAGATCAATCCAAGAAGATGATATAACAGTTGTAAATATTTATGCACCCAACATAGGAGCACCTCAATACATAAGGCAAATGCTAACAGCCATAAAAACCCCAAACAATTAACAAAATGGTCATAGGAACATACATATCGATAATTACCTTAAATGTAAATGGATTAAATGTTCCAACCAAAAGACACTGACTGGCTGAATGGATAAAATACAAGACCCATATATATACTGTCTACAAGAGACCCACTTCAGACCTAGGGACACATACAGACTGAAGGTGAGGGGATGGAAAAAGCTATTCCATGCAAATGGAAATCACAAGAAAGCTGGAGTAGCAATTATCATATCAGACAAAATAGACTTTAAAATAAAGACTATTACAACAAAGAAGAACACTACATAATGATCAAAAGATCAATCCAAGAAGATGATATAACAGTTGTAAATATTTATGCACCCAACATAGGAGCACCTCAATACATAAGGCAAATGCTAACACTACATAATGATCAAAAGATCAATCCAAGAAGATGATATAACAGTTGTAAATATTTATGCACCCAACATAGGAGCACCTCAATACATACGGAAAATGCTAAGAGCCATAAAAGGGGAAATCGACAGTAACACAATCATTGTAGGGGACTTTAACACCCCACTTTCACCAAAGGACAGATCATCCAAAATGAAAATAAATAAGGAAACACAAGCTTTAAATGACACATTAAACAAGATGGACTTAATTGATATTTATAGGACATTCCATCCAAGAACAACAGGATACACTCTTTTCTCAAGTGCTCATGGAACATTCTCCAGGATAGATCATATCTTGGGTCACAAATCAAGCCATGGTAAATTTAAGGAAATTGAAATCGTATCAGGTATCTTTTCCAACCACAGCACTATGAGACTAGATATCAATTACAGGAAAAAAACTGTAAAAAATACAAACACATGGAGGCTAAACAATACGCTACAAATACCAAGAGATCATTGAAGAAATCAAAGAGGAAATCCAAAAAAACATAGAAACAAATGACAATGATAACTTGATGACCCCAAACTTACAGGATGCAGCAAAAGAAGTTCTAAGAGGGAAGTTTATAGCAATAAAAACCTACCTCAAGAAACAAGAAACATCTCAAATAAACAACCTAACCTTACACCTAAAGCAATTAGAGAAAGAATTAAAAAACACCAAAGGTAGCAGAAGGAAAGCAATCATAAAGATCAGATCAGAAATAAATGAAAAGAAATGAAGGAAATGATAGGAAAATCAATAAAACTAAAAGCTGGTTCTTTGAGAAGATAAAAAAAATTGATAAACCATTAGCCAGACTCATCAAGAAAAAAAGGGAGAAGACTCAAATAAAAAGAATTAGAAGATACGTTTGGTAGATTACTCCTTTCTGCCTGTGGACACCACCGAGTAAGCATCGTTGACGTCTCCCCCCGTGCCCCACTGCCGTCATGTCTAAGTCAGAGTCACCCAAAGAGCCTGAACAGCTGTGGAAGCTCTTCATCGGAGGTTTGAGCTTTGAAACAACCGACGAGAGCCTGAGGAGCCATTGTGAGCAGTGGGAAGCACTCACAGATTCTGTGGCAATGAGGGATCCAAACACCAAGAGCTCCAGAGGCTTTGGGGTGGTTACATATGCCACTGTGGAGGAGGTAGATGTGGCCATGAATGCAAGGCCACACAAGGTGGATGGAAGAGTTGTGGAATCAAAGAGGGCCGTCTCAAGAGAAGATTCTCAAAGACCTGGTGCCCACTTAACTGTGAAAAAGATTTTTGTTGGTGGCATTAAAGAAGACACTGAAGAACATCACCTAAGAGTATTTTGAACAGTATGGGAAAATTGAAGTGATTGAGATCATGGCTGATCGAGTCAGTGGCAACTAAGAGTATTTTGAACAGTATGGGAAAATTGAAGTGATTGAAATCATGACTGATCGAGTCAGTGGCAAAAAGAGAGGCTTTGCTTTCGTAACCTTTGATGACCATGACTCTGTAGACAAGCTTGTCATTCAGAAATACCACACTGTGAATGGCCACAACTGTGAAGTAAGAAAAGCCCTATCTAAGCAAGAGATGGCTAGTGCCTCATCCAGCCAAAGAGGTCAAAGTGGTTCTGGAAACTTTGGTGGTGGTCATGGAGGGGGTTTTGGTGGGAATGACAGCTTTGGTCGTGGAGGAGACTTCAGTGGTCAAGGTGGTTTTGGTGGCAGCCACGGTGGCGGGGGATATGGTGGCAGTGGGGATGGCTATAATGGATTTGGTAATGATGGAAGCAATTTTGGAGGTGGTGGAAGCTACAATGATTTTGGCAGTTACAACAATCAATCTTCAAATTTTGGACCCATGAAAGGAGGAAACTTTGGAGGCAGAAGTTCTGGCCCCTATGGTGGTGGAGGCCAA
>NC_041220.1:8490923-8492120 GCF_002837175.3 Physeter macrocephalus
GCAGGGCCTAGCTGCTACAAAGAAGACATGTTTTAGACAATACTCATGTGTATGGGCAAAAAAACTCGAGGACTGTATTTGTGACTAATTGTATAACAGGTTATTTTAGTTTCTGTTCTTTGGAAAGTGTAAAGCATTCCAACAAAGGGTTTTAATGTAGATTTGTTTTTGCACACATGCTGTTGATTGCTAAATGTAATAGTCTGATCATGACACTGAATAAATGTGTCTTTTAAAAAAAATTAGAAATGAAAAAGGAGGAGTAACAACTGACACTGCTGAAATACAAAGGATCATGATAGATTACTACAAGCAACTATATGCCAATAGAATGGACAACCTGGAAGATATGGACAAATTCTTAGAAAAGCACAACCTTCCGAGACTAAACCAGGAAGAAATAGAAAATATAAACAGACCAACCACAAGCATTGAAATCGAAACTGTGATTAAAAATCTTCCACCAAACAAAAGCCCAGGACCAGATGGCTTCACAGGCGAATTCCATCAAACATTTAGAGAAGAGCTAACACCTATCCTTCTCAAACTCTTCCAAAATATAGCAGAGGGAGGAACACTCCCAAACTCATTCTACAAGGCCACCATCACCCTGGCAACAAAACCAGAGAAAGATGTCACAAAAAAAGAAACCTACAGGCCAATATCACTGATGAATATAGATGCAAAAACCCTCAAAAAAATACTAGGAAACAGAATCCAATAGCACACTAAAAGGATCATACACCATGATCAAGAGGGGTTTATCCCAGGAATGCAAGGATTCTTCAATATACACAAATCAATCAATGTGATACACCATATTAACAAACTGAAGGATAAAAACCATATGATAATCTCAATAGATGCAGAAAAAGCTTTCGACAAAATTCAACACCCATTTATGATTAAAAACTCCCCAGAAAGTAGGCATAGAGGGAACTTACCTCAACATAATAAAGGCCACATGTGACAAACCCACAGCCAGCATCGTTCTCAGTGTTGAAAAACTGAAACCATTTCCTCTAAAATCAGGAACAAGACAAGGATACCCATGCTCACCACTATATTCAACATAGTTTGAGAAGTTTTAGCCACAACAATCAGAGAAGAAAAAGAAATAAAAGGAACCAACCACAAGCATTGAAATCGAAACTGTGATTAAAAATCTTCCACCAAACAAAAGCCCAGGACCAGATG
>NC_041220.1:8492143-8514219 GCF_002837175.3 Physeter macrocephalus
GAAGTTTTAGCCACAACAATCAGAGAAGAAAAAGAAATAAAAGGAATCCAAATTGGAAAAGAAGAAGTAGAGTTGTCACTGTTTGAAAATGACATGATACAATACACAGAGAATTCTAAAGATGCTACCAGAAAACTAATAGAGCTAATCAATGAATCTGGAAAAGTAGCAGGATACAAAATTAATGCACAGAAATCTCTTGCATTCCTATACACTAATGATGAAAAATCTGAAAGAGAAATTAAGGAAACACTCCCATTTACCAATAGATCAATGGAACAGGATAGAAAGCCCAGAGATAAACCCACGCACATATGGTCACCTTATCTTTGATAAAGGAGGCAAGGGTATACAATAGAGAAAAGACAGCCTCTTCAATAAGTGGTGCTGGGAAAACTGGACAGCTACATGTAGAAGAATAAAAGTAGAACACTTCCTAACACCACACACAAAAATAAACTCAAAATGGATTAAAGACCTAAATATAAGGCCAGACACTATAAAACTCTAGAGGAAAACACAGGAAGAACACTCTGAAATAAATCACAGCAAGGTCCTTTTTGACCCACCTCCTAGAGAAATGGAAATAAAAAAAAAAATACACAGATGGGACCTAATGAAACTTCAAAGCTTTTGCACAGCAAAGGAAACCATAAACAAGATGAAAAGACAACCTTCAGAAAGGGAGAAAATATTTGCAAACGAAGCAATGGACAAAGGTTTAATCTCCAAAATATACAAGCAGCTCATGCAGCTCAATATCAAAAAAACAACCCAATCCCAAAATGGCCAGAAGACCTAAATAGACATTTCCTTGAAAGACGATATACGATTGCCAACAAACACATGAAAGGATGCTCAACATCACTAATCATTAGAGAAATGCAACTCAAAAGTACAATGAGATATCACCTCACATCAGTCAGAATGGCCATCATCAAAAAATCTACAAACAATAAAAGCTGGAGAGGGTGTGGAGAAAAGGGAACCTTCTTGCACTGTTGGTGGGAATGTAAATTGATACAGCCACTGTGGAGAACAGTATGGAGTTTCCTTAAATAACTAAAAATAGGACTACCATAACGACCCAACAATCCCACTACTGGGCATATACCCTGAGAAAACCATAATTCAAAAAGAGACATGTACACAATGTTCATTGCAGCTCTATATACAATAGCCAGGACATGGAAGCAACCTAGGTGTCCATCGACAGATGAATGGATGAAGAGGATGTGGCACATATATGCAATGGAATATTACTCAGCCTTAAAGAGAAATGAAGTTGAGTTATTTGTAGTGAGGTGGATGGACCTAGAGTCTGTCATACAGAGTGAAGTAAGTCAGAAAGAGAAAAACAAATACCATATGCTAACACATATATATGGAATCTAAAAAAAATGTTTGATTAACCTAGGGGCAGGACAGGAATAAAGACACAGACGTAGAGAATGGACTTGAGGACACAGGGAGGGGGAAGGGTAAGCTGGGACGAAGTGAGATAGTAGCATGGACATATATACAATACCAAATGTAAAATAGATAGCTAGTGGGAAGCAGCTGCATAGCACAGGGAGATCAGCTCTGTGCTTTGTGACCACCTAGAAGGGTCGGATAGGGAGGGTGGGAGGGAGACGCAAGAGAGAAGAGATATGGGGATATATGTATATATATAGCTGATTCACTTTGTTATACAGCAGAAAGTAACACTGTAAAGCAATTATACGCCAATAAAGATGTTAAAACAAGCAAACAAACAAAAATACAGCATGATCCAAGGAGGAAACCACTTCAAGTTTGAATTGTAAAGCAGATGCCTGTGTTGTAGTTTTAAAGATAGGACCTTGTGGAACAATCCAGTATCTATTTAGAATGTAGAAGACCTTGAGTTCTTCTGCTGTGTTCCTATTTGTCCTTCAGACCAGTCACTGGGCATTTTTATCTCACTGATCTCATTGTATTTGTCACACACTGATTGAAAATAATTTCACAGCCTTTAGCTTCTTATTTTAAGAACCGAACAAATGTGCTGATTTGTATAAATAAGACAGAGTGGAGAACTTCCCTGGGAAACAAGAGACTTTTGAAAACAACTGTCAAACTGAAGTCTATAGGAGTCTTAATTAGCTGATGCTTGCAAAATACTTCGAAAATGAAACCCATGATGTTCTTGCTAAGTATGATGAATACCGTTTATTCTTGGATAAGTAAAACGTCATATATTTTGAGACATTTGAATTTGTGTGCACTCTCTACAAGATGCAGATTGCTATTTTTGCAGAAAGAGCAAATGAAACTCTATATGAAAAATGCAGAAGTGAGACAAATTTTTGAATAGAGTTATTATTCTTGAAGACATAAATATGCAGTGGTGATGTGAAATTAGATGAATATTATTTTGCCTAAATGTGTGAGCTGATTCAAAGGCAGCAGTATAGCTGAAAGAACACGTGGTATGGAATTGGAAGATCTAAGTCCAGACTTGAACTACTTTTTACCAGCAGAGAGACTTCAGTCAAGCCACCGGTTTCTTCAACTACAAAACAGGAAAAATAATAGTAGCTTTCCTACTTATCTTCTAGGGTTGTTTTTTTTTTTTTTTTTTTTTTTTTTGTGGTATGCGGGCCTCCCTCTGCTGCGGCCTCTCCCGTTGCGGAGCACAGGCTCCGGACGCGCAGGCCCAGCGGCCATGGCTCACGGGCCCAGCCGCTCCGCGGCATGTGGGATCCTCCCAGACCGGGGCGCGAACCCGGTTCCCCTGCATCGGCAGGCGGACGCGCAACCACTGCGCCATCAGGGAAGCCCCTAGGGTTGTTTTGAGACTCAAATGTGATCAGATAGTCATGTGATAATTTTATTAACTGTCAATTGAAATGAAAGATATTATTTCTTTGAAACATTGATAAGGCAAAAAATGGCTTAATAACCCTAATAAGTAATAATCCACAGAGACTTTAATTCATCCTTTTACTTACAGTTCTTAAGTTATTTTTTTCTTACCTTTGTCCCATTGTTTCTTTTCATGGGTCTAGAGAGGTTAAAGATGAGAGATGGTGGGGAAATTCAAGGAGAGCCTTTTCCTTCTCTTAGGAACAAAGTGTCTCATTACCAAACTTTTAGGAGAACCTCATCTGGAATTTTAAAAGATGACTGCTAGACTCCATTTTTTAGGTATGGCCTTTCTAGGGAAGCCCAGGATTTAGAATTTCAAATGCCTGCAGTTCTTCTACTGGCTGGCCCATATACCATCAAAACGAATATCCAGATGAAACGTTTGATATGGCAGAAATAGGTCTTCCATTAAGAACTAAACACCCGCGGATGTCAATTCTATTCTAACTCATGCGAATAGTTGTTTTGACGCAGTTTCTAACATTTTTCATTTAATATGTATAAACAGTATGGTAAAGTAAAGATGCCTATCAATTCTTTGTTGTTCCTGCCATTGAGAGGTGAAGTTGAATTCTCCTCCACTTGAAGCCGGATTGGCCTTAGTGACTTACCTGACCGAACAATTGAGGCAGAATTGATGTTCTGGGACTTTGGAGTTTAGCTCATAAGAGGCTTTGGACTTTTGACCTTAATCTCTCGGAATACTTGTTTTGGGAGTTCCAAGCCAGTTTGTCAGACTGTCACACCACAGAAGACACTGTTCATGGTCCCTGCTGATCCCAGCTATCCACGTGTCCTTGCAAAGGCACAGTGTATGTGAGTGGAGCCACCTTGGACCCTCCAGAGTGGCTCACCTGCCGGCTCAGTACCTCTGAGTGACTTGCCCAAACTCCTAACGCACAAAATCTTGAGAAATTATCTAATAATTGTTGTTTAAAGTCACAATTTGTAAGCAGCAATGAAGAATTGGACTGAACATTAAATATCTTGAGCGAAATATTCATTAGAAGTAGAATAACTTACGTTCATCAAAGTATTATTTTATTGAAAAAGTAGGTTCTTATCATTGACTGCTTAATATAGTAGCTAATGCAATGGCTTATATTTTTTGAGATTTTACTATGTGCCAGGCACTATGGTAAGTACATCACCCATGCATCACCCATGTATTCTCACCTCCACTTCATAGAGTATCCATCCATCCAGTGAGAGCTTGCTGCACACCCCCCGGTGCCACTGTGCCCAGTCTTGAGTGAGGAGCATGGAAGCCAAAGGAATTTCCAAAGGGGTGGCCTTGACATTCTCAAAGATCTCTCTCTTTCTAGCTCAGGAGAAATTAGTATATTCTGCCTATTCTATAATGTGTCATTGAGGGATTCCTTTAACTATATTTAGAGGATCCCCACAGGCTTATCTTAGGCAAGACTGTGCGATAGCCTTGTTCCCACACCTCTTCATTATTCCTTTCAGAGTTGCTCATCTTACTGTGTCACCCACCACTCACTCATCTCACTGGGTCTCATTTCACAGCTTCATTCGGGATGGCCCCCTGGAGGCAGTGCTCTGCCCCTCTCCCGAGGCATTTGACAGCCCTTCAGAAAGTCGACACCTCTCCCTGCCCTGGGGGGTAGGGGAGGAATGACTTTGGCCACGTTTAATTGTCTTTGCTCAAATCATACTCTGATATCTGTCCTTTAAGTTCCTCTTTCTCTGTGAATGCGGGGCTTTCTCATGTTTACATCTATTTATTCCTCCCTGCTTTTTTGAATATTCTTTGGCTTATAGACTTTAGAGTATGGCCAGAAGTGGATGTGCCACAAAGCTAAGAAGCTTAAGTTTCAGGGCTCCTCACTTTTACAGGCTCCTTACAAATCCCTATGCCTCATTTTGGTCTATTTATTTTATTTTTTTCACTTTTTTGAATTTGTCAAGTTTTATTTGTGGCCAAGTACATGGTATATATATATATATGTATATATATATGTATCTATATATGTATATATGATATAGAAATATACATGATGTTGAAATATATATAAATATACAAATGTTTTATTGACATAAGGTAAAAAAAGCATATTTTGTATTTGTAGGTTTCGAAGTTCTATACACATCTATTAAATTGAGCTGGTTGATTTTAATACTCAGATCCTCTATGTCCCAGCTAAATTTTTATCTTCTAGATCTGTCAGATTTTGAAAGATTTATATTGGAATCTGTTACTGTAATTATGCATGCCTTTTTAAAATATTTATTTCTTTATTTTTGGCTGCGTTGGGTCTTCATTGCTGCGCGCTAGCTTTCTCTAGTAGCGGAGAGCGGGGGCTACTCTTCGTTGTGGTCACAGGCTTCTTATTGCCGTGGCTTCTCTTGTTGAAGAGCACGAGCTCTAGGCACACGGGCTTCAGTAGTTGTGGCTCACGGGCTCAGTAGCTGTGGCTCATGGGCTCTTGAGCACAGGCTCAGTAGCTGTGGTGCACGGTCTTATTTGCTTTGCGGCATGTGGGATCCGCCCGGACCAGGGCTTGAACCTGTGTCCCCTGCATTAGCAGGCAGATTCTTAACCACTGTGCCACCAGGGAAGCCCATGCATGCATGTTTTAAAATGAGGTTCTTCTTTTATTTTTATGTTTTTATTTTTTTTTAAAAAAGAAGTCCCAGGACTTCCCTGGTGGTTCAGTGGCTAAGACTCCACGCTCCCAATGCAGGGGGCCTGGGTTTGATCCCTGGTCAGGGAACTAGATCCCACATGCATGCCACAACTAGGAGTCTGCATGCCGCAACTAAAGATCCCACATGCCGCAACGAAGATCCCTCATGCCGCAACTAAGACCCGATGCAGCCAAAATATCAAGCAATCAATAAATATTTAAAAAATAAAATAATAAAAATGAAAAAGAAGGTCCCACACATTGTGTAAACCTCTGGTTCACAAGTGATGAATCTACTCCTTAGTACGGCTCACCTGAACGCCTGTGGCATTTGTCATGTTGCAGGACTTAGTAGTATCTGAATGATTTGCTTCATAGTACTAATAGCACGACAGTTCACCTTTTGAAACCTCCCTAGCCCCTAAAATGATCAGTTACATGAGTCCTATCCTTTTTCTGCCTTTAGCTCTTCTCTCTACCCCCTAAGTTATTTTATTCTCAACCTTCTTAAAATTTCTTTTCTCTGAATGCCAGGTACTTAGCTTTCTCCTCTGACTACTCTTATTTGAATTTCCCTTATTAGTTAAACTCTACCAGCATATAAAACGTCTTTGGATTCAATGGAAATTGTCTCTCTTCTTTAGTTAATAGAGTAAGTCGGTCGTTAAGTTCAGCTGGTTGGGAGAAGAATTTCAAGTGTTTCAGCTCTGTGAAAGTACCAAGAATTACTTACTGGGGTAATTCTCTTCTGGGATTAAGAAAAACAGCAAATCATACCTAAGAACAGTTCCAAGTAGCCTCATTCTCATGGCGTTGGGACCCGCTGGGGAACAGCGGTGGGCTTTGATGAGCAGTTTTTGTGCGAACCGCTAATGGAAGCATTCACTTCAAGCAGAAGTGCCTTCAGGATTCATCACGCTTCTCATGTGCCTTATTGAGAGCCAACACACTGAATAGGGGAAAGACTGCTCGCCCAGCGGTACAGTGTTACTCATTACCTGCCTTCTGTGAAAGAAGCAGATCCAATAAACCCCAGCGGATTTTGTGGCTGAGGTTTGAGGAGTTCTTTGAAAATAGGGTGAAAACCGAGGCTTATGTATGCCCTCAGAGGGGAAGCCCTGGAAGATTTATTCAAGCAAGGAGAAGACACGGCTTGTTTACAGCTGTACATTCTGCCTTTCCCATATTAGGAAGAGATTATTTTTCTCTGAATATCCAGGTATCTTCCACTTGCTCCCCCAAATCCATTCCACACCCACTCTCCTGCCTTCTCCGCCCTGAGCTGTCCCAGGGCCTGTGTGAACTGTAGCCATCAGGTTCTCTTGCACGATGGTTTCTGTTGGGTTCAGCCAATGGGGTGCACTGGCAGGAGAGATCTGAGGGAAGGAGGAGAGTAAAACCAGGGTGTGTATTTTCTTAGCGCCCTCTCTGTGACTGTGTCTCTCTCTGGAAGATCACAGCCCCTCTCAGTGCCCCTCTCCACACAGCATTTTCTGTCTGGGCTCAAAAAGTTCTCCTTTCCCTGGCTTGTACAAGCTTAGCTTTTACTAGTCTATTCCTACAACACCTTGTGACTTCTCTATGCCCTGCCCATTCTTTGGTCAATCACCCCTTAATTCCACTCTCCTCAAATCCCCAAATTCAGTTTTCCTGCCCGGATCTGTCATTTCCTTGCTAGACCTTGACCCACAGCACTTGATCCCAATTTAGGATTCATGGGTTTGAATATAATTCAGATCCCCTGCCAGCAAAGCTGTCTCTTCCTCCCCAGTGCTGCCCTGTTTCAAGTCTTTCTATAGTTACTATGGGTTTGTATAAAGATTATTTAAAGATGAAGACATTTGAGATTCAACAGCGAAGCCTTCTCAGAGCATCCCTTGCCTGACTAAAAGCAGAAACTTCTGAGAAATGAGAACTACCATAAATTCCCTCTTCAGGTGGCTCTATTCCCAGTAGAGAGAACAAGGGTAAATCTACCATAATTTCCTCTCCAGGGCAGTTTTGTCACCTTGAAAAAGACAGAAAAACCACTTATACCTTTATGACAGATATCATAAACTCTCGTATCTCCAGTTTGTTCGAAAAACCCATTTGTCTTTCCTAAAAAATCTTTTTGTTCTTGGCAAGGAAGCTGTTTCTCCCCCTTCCCTTTCTCCTACCAAATTAGGTCGGTAAGCCTTTAACAGTTTAAGGAGCCAGCTACTTTTGTTGGCCTCTCTATGCATATAAATAAACGTTTTTCTCCTATTAATCTGTATTTTGTCAGTTTAATTTGCAGGCCCCAATTACTGAATATAAGAGGGTAGAGGAAAAAGTTTGTCCTCCCTTACATTGCCTTAGCAGGTGCACATATTTCTTTTTAAATGGAGCATAGCAGTCCTCACCTTTGGAGAGAATCAAAAGTTACAAGGTATTAACATGTGATTAGCACTCAGTAAACTTGATTTCACCCAGGATTTGAAGGTGTTCTAGAATCCAAGAGTTTTAGAAAGAAATATGGGCATCTAGCTCTGGGAGTGTTTTGTGTTGGAACTTGGCATTTTCACTTTACCCTCTTATTTCTCTTTTCATGTAATTGCTCGAATGTTATAACACCAGGATTACTCTGGAGACTTGGGAAGTAAATCAGTCTCTCTGTTCTTTTCCCTTCCATTATAGTTCTTTCCCACACCAAAGGAAACCCAATTCATTAGCTTAATCTGACTGAACATTTTAAACATTGTTCTAAATATACTGGTTTTGGCTTGTTAGTCCCAGAATGTGTAGAAATTTGCCTAATCAAGGGTAGTCTAATTAGGACTTCCCTGGCAGTCCAGTGGTTAGGACTCCACGCTTCCACTGCCGGGGGCAGAGGTTCCTTCCCTGGTCAGGGAGCTAAGATCCCCGCATGCTGCATGATGCAGCCAAAAAAAAAAAAAAAAAAAAGAGAGAGGGAGAGAGTAGTCTAATTAGCCACATTAAAACAAAACTGTATTTTACATGAATAATGCTGCGCAGGGAGTCTGTTAATTCTTGTTGGATAATGACTATTTTGGGTTTCATGGCACTAAAATGTACATACCGCACTCAGTAACTGGCTGGGCTATGGATCTCTACAGATATTAACCCTCTTAACAAGATGCTGGGAAGCATAAGGTGAGTCAGCTACCTCCAGCCATGACCACAGCCTCAGACCTTACTGTGGCCACCATCTAAACACAGGATTTAAGAAAAATAAAACAACAAAGAACCAAAGGTAGAGTAAGCATGGGCTGGGTTTTTGTGTGCCATCTTTTGGAAAAGAAAAGAAGTTAGTCATATCCAGATCTCAGGCTATAGTAACCTCCAACATTCCTACCCAGAGTATTTTTCAAATTATAAGAACACATTTATTTGCTTTTGAAATCAATCACTTTAAATTGTTTTCCTATCACAAGAAGACATCAATCAGTTGTTTTTATCGGTGACCTGATGCTGGTACTTCCCACCCCTCCCTCCCCCATGCCTATCTAAGAAGCTACTGAATGCAAGGTCACTGGGAATGCCAAGGTCTATGCCAAAAGCTTTAAGCTCCCAGTTTAAAACAAAAGCTTCCTGTAGTTTCCTCGACCTATATTTTAGGAAATTACTGAGAAGTTTTCCTAGAAAGAGCTTCATCTATACCCCGTCGTGAGGTCCTCAAAGCCTGCTGTTGCGTGTGCTGGAACTGGGGGGCAGGGAAGAAAAGGAGAAGGAGAGAAGACCCTTGGGGTTCAGCGTTGGTGTTTTGTTTCTTCTGAATCGCAGCAGAATGCTGTGTAGATTTAGAGTTAGCTCAAAGTTGCTTGGTCCCCGGTAAAAGGTTGGGAAATCCACTGACCAAATGGCTCGAGAGTTAAAAATGATTCCATTGTGCTAAGACAGCATGAAGATCTGACCCATCATGGTGCCTTGAAACCGGCTACAAGTTTTCTTTGACCCATAATCAAGATCAATTCTTCTGACTTTCGTAGATTTCAGGCCGCCTTCCCACTGGGTCTCTATCATATTATACAGATGATTAGGTAACTCAAGTTGAATCAAGTATGGTAAGAATGCATTACTTTGGGTGCTCTTTGAGGGTAACTATGAATGGTGGATTCTTATCCTTGTTTATTTACTTTTGATTAACTCTCTGGGCATATCAGTATTATTGAACCTATGGTAAACTTTATCCTATTAAAACAAAACGAAAGTATTTACCCGTTCATATTCCACTCATATTCAGTTAAAAACCTATGAGTTGATTGGATGCTCCTTCTAAAAATTTTGCCCATTTTGGGGGATAAGCTGCAAATCTGGGTCTTATCCATATTCAGGGGACTACAGTGGTTATGTTGTAGTGATAGAGAGTTGGTTAGAATGTGGTTGGTAGTTTTCTTGTTTCAACAATTATAGAGTTTTGCCAGATATTTGTAAAATATGTATTTCCATAAATGACTATTTTGAGAACTATCTCCATTTATCTCAATTAAGTTTTAGGAATTTGGGGTGACCCTTCTTTAAGCAGCACTGCAGTTTCTCCTTATCCTTAAGGGAATGGGTGGCACAGGGCGTGAAAGACGTCCGGAAAAGATTATAGGAGGATACTGGCTTAAATAACTCACTACTTTTTTTCCTTGTTTGACATGACATTCCAAATTCAAAAAGAGAAGTCATCTTGCTGAATCAAAAATGTGTATGTAGAGGATTTTGCTTTGCTCAGCTAATGGATCCTGGAGGAAATCTCCAGAAACTCCTGGCATCAGGTATGAACATATTCTTCCTTCTTATGGGCATGGGGGTAGTAATAGTATGACCATCTTTCCTAAGTAAGGCCGGTCAAGGTCACTGCAACCTTTCTGCATAGTTGCCTAAGAGAGAAGGCAGGACACAGACACATCCCCCGTGTCTGAAACCCCTTTGTTTAGTTTCCTTTTGTATCAAAAGGATTGGCTTTCACCATGGGAGAGGCTGTAACTGGATTTCACCATGAAAGGAGGTTGTAATTAGATTTCTCAGCAGGTCTGCGAGTTCTGTCCCTGGAAAAAACAGAGAAAAGGGCCTGAATATTCTTTCCTCTAGCTGGAAAGGTAGCCAGCCAAGCCTGCAGAGAGTGGTCTGAAAGGCTCGGGCAGAATGGGCCATGGGTGTGTCATCCTCCCCCGACCTCTGATGGAACAATGTCAACTCTGGCCTCCAAGACTGAGTGCGTGGCCCTTCAGGTTGAGGGTGGAAAGCAATGCAAGTGATAGCTAAAGATTTCTTGGCATTTGGTAGGAAACATAGGACATTCCTCCGAATGAAACCCTCTGACTCTTGGTCTCTCTGTCTCTTGGCGTCCTGAAACTTCTATCTCCTAGAGAAGCGGAGGGCACCTAAACTTTGGAACATTCTAGAACATCATTCTCCATCTAGATTTAGGAATGAACTTACACAAACAACCAGAATATATTTTGGGTACTGTGGTTCATTTTGAGTTCTTAGTTGTATTGGTTCCATTTCAGTTTCCATAATATTTTCTAGAAGTTTAAATTGGAATGCAGTTATGTCAGAGTCGGTCTTTGATTTCTTTTCAGTTGTTACGGTTTTTAAAAAGAACGTTAATTTAGATTCACATTTTAAATGGCGACTTTTATTCTTGAAGTTCTGCTTGTTGCCTTGCCACGTAAATCTACTTAATCTAACCATCTGTCTCCACTGGGCACTCCTTGTCTCGCTCTATCTCTTTTCTCTTCCTATCTCCTTGCTCTTTCTTTTTCTCCTAAGCATTAACAAGCTGTCTGACCACCGAACCAGAGTGGAAACATGGCCATCCATACTTTTAAAGGCAGGAACAGGCTTGGAGTCTACTCTTTTCCATCTCTTGTATTGGCTATGTCAATGACGCCTTGGAAATTTTAGTGCTGGTAGCTATCGTTTCAAGTTTTTTAAACTGAATTTCCCTCATGTTGCCTGGAGCTCTTCAGGCAGCCAGTATTTTCCCTAACCCCTCCCTCTTGCTCCGCCACCCCCGGTTGTTGGCTCCTTCATTGGCAGCCTCAGCCAAACGAATAAGTCCTCCTCCTTCTCTTGGAGACCAAGGAAACTTCCTTCAGCATTTTTGGTTTTCAAGGCAGACGATGACTACTTGATCTGTTTGTCTTACCTTGTCTAAGGTCAAAAGAACTGAGAGTGACATACATATGTGCTGAAAAAGGAGAGGTTTGCCCTGACTGTTTTCCCTGTTACTTTACTTTTCTTCTTACGACTGGCATCTTATTTCCTGGAGTATGTACATGTACACTTCCAAATAAGGCCAGGTATCTTTTGTTGAGTTTGTTTATATCAGGGGAAGACTGTAGGCTACTATTTTTAGCAATTATTATAACTATGGAAAAATTTCCCATCAGGGAAATGTAGTAAACAAAATGATTATTATAGGTGCTTCATAATCAGACTCAGACAGAACATTCTCCTTCACCCTGGCTTTACATGATGGCCAAAGGCTTCATTATCAGAGAGCAAACCCCTGAGTCATATTTTGGCTAACATATACATGTTGTTACCTGATCCAGAGTTAACACTGATGCTTTAGGGCTTTTAAAGTATGACTGAGTCTCTTGGGAGAGCTCTATAGCTTGGCGTTAAATTAATCTGAAGATTTAAGAAAGATGGCTTTCTATTTTGAGTTCTCTGCTGAGTCACCATTTGACATCCAAGTGTCCCAGTCCTGCCAGTGTGTATGATACACTCAGACTCAAAGATGCAGACTTTTCTAGGGCTCTGACCAGCAACTGCCTGTCATCCTGCCTAACTGAACCTACCGCTATGTGAGTCTAGGCTGGGGATAGATAGGGTTCATGCCCGTCGGAACTTTGAGTCTAACCAGAATTCAACATTAAACGTGAATCAAGCAGAGGACAAATACTTTTAGGGCTTCACATCTCCCATTGCTCTGCCCGTTCCTCTCAGAGGATCTGGCCTTCTCTCTGTTCCTCCAACAGTCTGCGGTCCCTGCTGCCACAGGGTCTTTGCACGCACACACTTCTCTTGTCAGCATCCACTTGCTCCAGCTTCCACTGCCTAGTACACACACCTCCCGCAGGGCTAACCTCTATTTAGCCTTCCGATCAAGGAAAGCCATCCCTGACCTTGAGTGGAAGTCAGGATCCTTACGTGCTTTCTTAGAAGAAAGGTGCTTTTCCCTCTTAACACTTATTTCAGCATATAATTATACAATACGCGCTCAATATAATGTGAACTTTTTCACCCCCCAAAATCATGCTATAAAAAAAGGGATGTGCCTTATATTCTAGCACTCCTGAGGTCCCTCGCATAAAAGAAAAAAAAAAAAAAAAAAAAAAAGGGATGTGCCTTATATTCTAGCACTTCTGAGGTCCCTCGCATAAAAGGGTATTGTCTCAATTACTTCATTTTGAACAACAAAGTACCATTTCGGGCAAAGAGCCTGAACTGATGTCAAGCAATGCTTATTTTTGTTCTTAAGAAGGTCACCCAGACAATGAAAAAGGAGATAAAGATATTTAAAGCAGATTTAGCAATTATTCTTGAGGTATGACTTCATTTTTGCAACTGTTGGAATTACACAGTTTTAGAAAACCACACTTTATAGACTCAAGCGGTTTTCAATAAGCCCTTTAAAGAGCACTGGAAAAAGCCATATAGTAGGTAATGAATATGTAGAGATCATCACCATGGAATGAGAATTTATGCTTTTGGGGCCCAAATTTGCAGCACTAGCAGATTTCTGAGAAGTGAGTTATAAACAACTTGCAGAGGATTGATCATGCATTACTCTCTACTAGACAATTACAGAATGGATCCAGTGAACACAGACAGTGATGTTAAAGAGGCATAGAGAGAGTTTTAACAAAATCATTTCATTAAATATGAGAATAAAAAAATCATTTTTATAAGTATAAAATATTTTAAATGAAATGAGATTTAAAATAATGTATTTGTAACAATAGAGTAAGTGTCCTAAGCATACCTTAACAATATTATCCATCTGTGTGTGCATTTAGGTTGGCCAAAGATTTTGGCTGAGGATCTTTTTATTAGAAAAATGAAGGTGGCTTTATATTTGAGGTCACCTTATGTTTGGGCAAAAGTACTTTAAAAAAAAAATTTATCGAAGTATAGTTGATTTACAATCTTGTGTGAATTTCTGCTGTACAGCAAAGTGACTCAGTTATACACACACACACACACCACACTCACACACACACATATATATTCTTTTTCACGAATGCAGTTTTTATTAATGTGATAATTTGATTAACAACTGTCTCCCTAACTACATAGTAAGTGCCACAAGAGCACAGCCATTCTCTGTTTGTTCCTGTAGCATTTCACACAGAACAGAACTGAGTACATTAGTTGTTTGAGACATAAGATTAAAATATTACTTATTTCATGACCTGGAAACACTGGAGAAACTAAAACAGAAATTTTAATAAAAAGTATTTTAATGAAAGATAAGATGTTTTGATACATTTTGCCCTAGTGTTAATCAAGATGAGAAGAATCTCTTTTACTCCTTATAAATGTAAAAATCCTAAATTATTCCCTTTTATTCTTTTAAGAAATTCAATGGTTCATGTTTATGCAAGGATAATTCTGAGGCCTGTTTTCATTGCAGTTTCCTCACTGGGAGATTCCAAGTTCAAAAAAGCCATTCTTATCAGAGTTAGACCAAATGAGAAAAGTATTAAAAGAACGACTACTTCTTGAGCACTTCCATCCATTGTTTCAGTTAATCCTACAACAGTCTTATGAATTAGCTGTTATCCCCATTGAAGAAGGAGGGGAAACTGAGGCGTGGTGAACTTCACCGCCAACCTTTACCACTGGTCAGATCCTGCAATAAGAGCCTTACACAGAGTATCTCATTCAATTCCCATGACAATTTTATGACCATTATTATCTCTCTTTTACATATGAGAAGATGAGGCAAAGAGTGCATAAGATAAAAAACTAGAGAGTATACGTGCCAGGATTCCAGTGCAGGCAGCCTGCCCCTGAGTCCCCTTGATGGATAACCACCTGGATAAGCACAGCGTGAAGGTGGGAGGCGGTAGTGGGTACTCGGAAAATGGCTGTATTGTAGGGCCCAGCCTGTCCTACAAAGTGAGGTCCTGTCTCTTTCCCCTCCTTTGCCTTCCCGGTTGCTTTTCCCTGCACTCATTTCATAGCTTTCTCGTTCATTTTCTTAACACCTATTCACCGACTCTTTAAAGGAAATGTTTGGCGTACATAAGTTGGTTGCATAATAGGACGGAAACAAGCCAGGATGGGAGACTTCATTTCTCAAGGATTTTTAAAGCAGACTAAGAGCTATTTCACAGAGAGGGCTGTGAAACTCGAGCCTCTCCATACCCTTTCATTGCTATGACGACAGGCGGCTCCTGCTCCATGTAGCCAGAAAAAGCAGCTGACATTTCAATTCTAGGAACATAGAGGGGAGGTTTACAAAAACAAAAAACAAAAAACAAACCCTTTTGTTTGCATTTCAGTTAGAGAGGAAAAAGATACCCCCTAGAGCAAGTCAAAACCCCTATTCCTGCCTTTAGAAAAGATAAGAAAGGAGAAATGTTGGGGCCCTCTCCCCCCTGCAGGTAGGCCAGTAAAACAGAATTGAGTGCAAAGCAGCATTTCGCCTCATTCCTCTTAATGGCAAATCTGAAACAGAAAACTCCCTCTGCTTTCCTTTGACTTGGCCATTAAGAAGCTACTAATGGATGAAGCAGTAAGGACTCAGTAATAAATACTTCATGCTGAGGCCCTCTCAAGGGCATACGGTAGTGTCAGATTTATTTTTCCATTTCTTTGGATAAAAAAGAGACAATTCAAAGAATATTTCCTTCTTGACCCCCACTATTACTGCCAGAAAAATTATTCCAAGTGTGTAACCAAACACTTCCTCACTGTGTGTGGAAAAATTATTCCAAGTGTGTAATCAAACACTTCCTCACTGTGTGTCTAGTACTCTGCCAGGTGCTACACCTGACATTTTAAAAACATCTTATTTAATTCCTACAGTGACCCCATTGTGGGTATTGTTATTACTATTTGCTGAATAGATGGGTAAACTGAGGCCTGGAGGTGTGAAGTGACCGCCTTAGCCCGCTTAGCCTGTAGGAGGCAGAGCCAGGGTTCAAACTGAGGCGTGTTAGGTGCTGAAACCCACGCTCTGTCTGCTCTGTCGGGCTGACTCGGAGGCACAGACCCGGCATTGACATTTTATTATACAGCAAAGTGTGTAAGTACAAGGAAGAAACCCTGAGGGAAATCTTAGAGTAAATTCCCTTTCTACAGAGCTCCATCCGGGACATATAGGTAGACTAGTGCTTTAATATCAGCTACCATCGATAGATTGATTCAAACGTACCAGACATAGCTGTTTTCCTCGTTTATCACAACAAATCTCTAAGGCAGTAACTAATTTTATGATCCCCATTCTGGAAAATGAGGGCACGGAGGTTCAAAGTGTCATTTGTGCAAAGTCACAGACCCTGGGAAAGCCCAGATATAGACCAGATCTGTAAGTTTCTAGAGCCCATGATCTTATTCACTTTATTACACCATCTCCCTACACTCAGTCAAGACCACACACTCTGTTCCCCAAACTTCTGACCATCTTTTGATGCCCAAGATAAAAATCAGGCTAGCCTCAGGTGGTACTACCTGTGCAAGCCCAGCCTTTGGGGGAAGATGCTCGGTGGGCCCTGTTTGAACCAGACCCTGGCCTAATTGGGCGTCTCTTGGGCAGCCAGACCTACTGGGAAGTTCCCCTGGATTTATGGACCCCCCTTCTCCTTCACTGAAGGGTGTTCCAGAATGATATGTGAGGAAAAAGGGCATCTGAAGTCTGAAAAACAGTCGCTTCTGTTCTTGGTGGAAAAAGATTCCCAACATGTTCTGGACCTTGTGCTAAAATAGCAATGTTTGTGTACCGTTACATATCAACTGAATAAAAATAATAAGCAGTCAAGAGGCAATGAAATGAATAATGTTTTGGAGTTGTCCAGATATATCACTATTCATTTCATTTCCGTCATCACTATTTCTTATTTTTACTTAGTTGATAAGTGAAACTGTGCATAAGAGCCTATTGAGGATTAAATACCAAAGGACCCGGAAGGAAACGCCAGTACTCAAATTGCTAAATGGCTGTACAAAACTTCCCTGAAAGAGAAAAGGCAAGATTCATTAATAACGTGTACATATTCTTTTCCAAAATGTGGAAAGCAGCGTTGTTTGATTGGATGATAAGTAGATGAAACAGACTGCTGTACCTTGCTGGATCTTGTTAAATGGACAGAAATACAAACTTAAATGTTTCCTGAGAGGGGTCTCCTTTTTTCCTTTTAATATTCATAGTTAATATACCCATCAACGTTTAGCTGAATAAGCTGTGAATTGGAAAAAAACTGGTATCCATGAGAAAGGGGAGAATCAAAAAAAAAAAAGAAGATTTCTGCTGAGTTGGACCAAGTGAACATTTCTATTCAGTGTACTTAGGCCCTGGGCCAGAGGGGAGCTCAGATATAATGCCAAGGTGACATGTTTAACCTCTGTGCAGATTAAAGGCAGTTCAAAAGAGATACTCTCTCTGCACTCCCTCTTGGTTATAGTATCAACAGCATTGATCTGCAGTTGAAAACATGGTTTTCTCCTGCAGGGTGACCTCTAATACCCAGGAGGAATGACGGAGCATGACTTGCATTATTGTTTTATTTTATAAGATGGAGCCAGAAATGAAGGTACCTTACAATACAGGAGTTACCATAATTTTTTAGCTTTTTGATTCCCCTCCCTCCTTTTTCCCTTGCTAAATGAGACATCGTTAGGAATTAGAAATTTTCTGTATGTGTGCGCGTGTGTATCCTAAAAAATGATAGAAGGGTACAAGAGACAGTGAGTCAGAAAACTATAAAAGGGAGTCAGGAAAAAAGAATCACAATAACTAAAAAATAATCAAAGGAAAATATAGTATTATAGGGATTTTCTTACCTTTTGGAAAAGCAAAATGTTCCATTTCTACATTGCTGTTAGGTACAGACTGGGACAGTGGTGGTGACTGAATAACTCCAGATAATTTAAACATGGAAAACACCCAAATTACTTTGATTTGAAAGTTGGTTTTTTTTTTTTAACAACTACTTTCCTTTTGATTTATTTAATATATTTAGTAAACTATTTCTACAAAACACATTTCAGGATTTCAGACTTCACCAAGATCTGAATGCTAGTCTGGCCAACAACATTTCTACATTTCTACACATCATTTATTAGTTCTTACTATTTAATCTTGGAGAAGAAAAGGAAACATGAATTCAAGCGTTAAAGTTCCCTAGTAGGTAGCTTTTCTGTAAATCATGCAAAAGGGTTTTTTTTTTGTTCTTGTTGTTAAAAAATGGCTTTGTATTAGGCAAAAATATTAGACATCTTTATCAGATCATGCAAATCAGGTTAACAAATACAGTGAACTTATTAAAATTTACCTTCAGGTAGGTGGCTGGACCCAGAGCCTTGGCAGAAAATTGAAGTTGAATCCTGTCTTTGCTCACAGTCAGGAAATAAGTTTCACGAATGCCCAATACTCTTTAAATCTCTTTCGTCGTTAGCTCTGCTTCTTTGCCCAGAAACACATTCAGTGTCTATTGCAGTTGAAATTCTGCTACTCTGTCAACTACTCAGGGCCTGAGGTGACAGACGAATTTGGAGGTTGGCACAGTATTTCAGACTGTCATCGTTTTTGCTGCAGAGTCCTGCGGTTCTCCAGCGGGCTAGCCTCTCACTCCAAGCGCGAGCGCGCGGGGCGCTTCACCGGCAGTGCAGACCTGCAGGGAGAGAGCTCGTTCTGCCGGAGAGAAAGGGTTAACAGTCCTCCCCTCGAGCGCTTGTTCTCAGAGGCTCGTAACTTGGCCAGAATATAAGCACTTGGCTCCTTATGCCTTTTTCTGTTTTTCTTCTCTTTTTCAAACAACTCTAAAGGGTTTGACAAGCAGGATCCCTTTGGGGGGAATTTTTATTTTAAGACTGAAAAGAAACTCCATGCTGTGGTTTCTTCCTAAAGGAAATCGGTGGGGTGGGGTTTAAGGAAGGGGTAGAGGAATAATTGCAGCAGATGCATTTCCACATTTGCTTCTGCAAACACTGTTCTCGCGAATGTACCTGAGTTTTAGTACCAGCAGGATGCTGCAGATACTTCAACCTTTCTTTAAGTGACCTTCAGAAATTTACATATATGTGATGCATCACTCCTTCAGAGTGTAGCTCATTCATTAGCCGATTCAGGAATGTTACGGTTCATAGACTATGCTTCTCCCTACACAGCTTCCTGCCACAACCTTCCGTACGATGTGGTCTGGAAGAAGGAGTTTTGCCATGAAATAGACTTGGCGTTCTGGTTATTGGTGTATGTATCTAATCTCTTTCACGGCTGCGTCTACGTTTATTGCACATTTGTTAAGTCAGACACTGGCTAACGGTTTTTTTAATGCATCCATTTCAGTTGATGCTCAGAAGTCTACATGAAGTGAGTATTACACCCATTTGATGGCAGTGTGGTTTAGCGGGAAAGTCTCCATGTTTGAGGCCACACAGCTTGGGATTGCATCTTGGTTCCTAACTGGATATGACCTGGGACAAGTTAGGTAATGTCTCTAAGCTTCAGAATTCTCATCTATAAGACACGGATACAAATAAGGGGATGATGTTAGTATCTGCCTCCGGTGGCTGTCCTGTGTTTCAAGTAGGTAAACACCTCCTGCCACCCTGCAGACACTCAAATGTTAGTGATTACGATTTGCATGAGGAAACCAGAGCTGGGTGAACCTGAGTGATTTTTCCAGGGTCTCTGGCTCATAGGTTGTGGAGCAGGATGCCAAGCCAGCTATCTCGGCTGGCTGCTGAGCCTGTGTTACTCAGCTTCCAGGCTACAACACCTCCTTCTGAGGGAGCTGTGAGCTCCTTGAGGGTGGGGACGTGCCCCCTCTGTATTCTCCATGTGCCTAGCACAGTACTTTACCTACTGTAAATGCTCCATTAACCTAAGATAAATGGTTAAAATTTCATTTAACTTAGACTTTTCTACATTTATGCCGAAGTCAGGCCAAAAGCAAAACAACATTAACAAAAATAAAGAAAAACCCCACCTCTAGTTCTAGGCAAATATGCCCTCAGACAGTTGTCCTTAGGCACTTGAGAAACATTTGCCCTATTTATTTTTCAGAACACCACAAGAGAATGGTAATGAGAATTATCTCAATTTTGCAGCTGGGGAAATCTGGGAGCGGAGGAAACTGGGCAGTTTGCCTAGGAACAAAAAACAAGTCAGAGCGCAGCTGGGACCGTCTCAACATCTCTAGAATCAGGATTACTTGTTCCAAGCTGCCCTTCCAGGCACAGGATGAAATGACGCGGTGTCCTTTGGCCTCAGACAATGGGATGTTTTTCCTTAGCCCAGGTCTAGGGTGTGAGCAGCCTCCTCAGAGAAGGATCAAAGGAGTGGGCTGTGTTCGACTCCGACGGCCCTCTGCTTCTGCGCACGTGGTCTGAGAAGTGTGGGAGACGCAGGCACCATTTCTCCAGGGGCTCCCGAGGGCCACAGATGTGGTGGGACTATTGCGGGATATGTAGGACAAGCATTTCTGATGAGTTTGCCTGGGCTTGGCTAAAGGCGGTTTTCTCTGGAACTCAAAATGCTAACTTCTTCTAACAACATTCCCCATTTACTTGACAGAGCTTCATGAGATTGTTTTCAGGGGACTACAGCAGTTCAGTGAAAATGTAGAGAAAGTTTTAGCTAGAGGGCTATGCGGAAACGATTTGACCAACCAAAGTATTTTCTCTAATACTAAAATTGATATTTTATGTCTTTGCAAAATGATCATAAAATTTCTTTCAGAAATCTATGCTAACATAAAAAATAACTCGGTTAGAGCAAACTGGATTTATCTCTCAGATGTGAATATGTACCTTGAGAGTTCCTTTGTAGGTGGCAAAGCTTGAGAATTTTGACTCTCAGTTATACAGGATGTTTGCTCTAGGTCTTATTAATCTATAACATGGTTAAAAGGATCCACTGTATTTCTTGTAACTAGATAATAGAGAAAAGTGTGTGTGTGTGTGTGTGTGTGTGTGTGTGTGTGTGTGTGTGTTTTAGTAAAGGGACCTTGAATCTGCAATGTCTTTTAAGTATGACTTTATTTTGGGAATGTTTATGGGCAGATATCCAAACTTTTATTGTTTCTGAAGCTGTCATTTCTAAAATCGTTTACAGCTCATGAAGCTGAGGACAGTAAACTCACAGCAATACCCACTTAACAGATGGAGCTGTGGAATAGATTTAGAAACTTATCCAAACTCTAAATGTGATGAGAGAACTTTGATTAAAAAAAAAGATTGTTACATTCCTGCAAGTGAACTGACCCAGATAACATCAGCTTTGGTCAGAAGGATCTAACAAAAGTCAGTATCAAAGTTGAAGTGTGTTTTCAACTTTTTAATGCTCAGATTTCCTTTGAGAGTCTGAGGAAAGCTGTGGGCAAGCTCCTAAAGTTCAGCCATGAACTGCCCTCCACACCCCTACCCCAGGGGTTCCATGAAGTTAAGAACCTCTGATTCAGGTGCAGGACCAGAGGACACGTTCATCAGTCCCTAAGCATCAAATGAGCCTTTTTGTTAGACATGGCACAAATCTCTGCGTGATAGGAGAGAAATATCCTAGTTCCTGCCTATCAGGACTCTGAGAGACAAGAAGATACTCATTGTCAAAAGGGGGCACACGATTCCCTTGGAGTCGTCGTCGATGAAAAATTAATCAGTTGATTCCAGAAAGAAATGGAAAATTGTATTTGAGTCAAATTTGAGGATTATAGCCCAGGAAGAGCATCTCAGGAAGCTCTGAGAACTGTTCCACCCATTAGACTTTAGATAGATACAGTTAGATTAGATACAGTTATATAAGTTTTTTTGAGACAGAGGGCTGTACATCAAATGATGTATTATTATTTTTTTAACATCTTTATTGGAGTATAATTGCTTTACAATGGTGTGTTAGTTTCTGCTGTATAACAAAGTGAATCAGTTATACATATACATATGTTCCCATATCCCCTCCCTCTTGCGTCTCCCTCACTCCCACCCTCCCTATCCCACCCCTCTAGGTGGTCACAAAGCACCGAGCTGATCTCCCTGTGCTATGCGGCTGCTTCCCACTAGCTATCTGTTTTACATTTGGTAGTGCGTATATGTCCATGCCACTCTCTCACTCCGTCCCAGCTTACCCTTCCCCCTCCCCGTGTCTTCAAGTCTATTCTCTAGGTCTGCATCTTTATTCCTGTCCTGCCCCTAGGTTCTTCCCTTTTTTTTTCTTTTTTTTCAGATTCCATATATATGTGTTAGCATACAGTATTTGCTTTTCTCTGTCTGACTTACTTCACTCTGTATGACAGACTCTAGGTCCATCCACCTCACTACAAATAACTCAATTTCGTTCCTTTTTATGGCTGAGTAATATTCCATTGTATATATGTGCCACATCTT